>NW_026622645.1:0-263709 GCF_015846415.1 Triplophysa dalaica
CTTCCTTTCGCCCTCAGCGGGCTCTCTATGAAAACTACTTCATTAGAATTAGCACGAGAGCGCGCACGGCACGCAGTTGAAACATCGGTTAAACACGCGCAACGTAGTCTACAGTTAGGCTATTTCGTTGTCCATTTTCCCCCCACAAAGTTGAACCATTTCACGCGGCCCCCAAAGCGACCGGAGCGCAAAGCGCCACATCGCGATTTTTCGTTTTTCTTAATATTCACCTGATGACGTCATTTCGCGAACAGTCCAAACAGTTACAGCTATTATGCAAGTGTCTGAAAAGCTTCAACTGGACATTCACTGGGCGGCAGGAGTTGAGGGCCAAGTTGAAAGAGATGACGTGGAAAACCCAAAATAGCAGTGGATTTCTTTTCCCATGGAGCAGCAAAGAGGGGAAAACTGCACAGTGCATTCACGGGGTCATACACTTTATTCCAAACACAGTTACACGGCTTTCTCCATGACACAAATGTTGATTCGCAAAGAAAGAGCACGGCAGAAGATCAATAATCTGTTATCCAGCATTACATCTAGATGCTTTCATTAAAAGCTGGATTGTACATTGGATCAGTGTGTTGCATTTGACATTTTTACAATGAACTTCATAGACAGTTAAAGAGAAAAATACATCCTTTCATTTCTTTTCTGAAATAATAAACAAGGTTTTTTTACTGTAACACACTTAATGTTTTTTTGTTTCAATAGACCTTTTTTATTACAGAACACATAATCCATAGGCCTAATCTTCCATTCGACGCATTAACACACTTGAATGTGGTAATGACCTTCACGCACTAAACCAGACCCTGAGACATAAACGATGAAGGTCTGTCTCATTATATATAGAGAGAAGGATGTGCGGGCTGTTTTTATTGATATTAATGATATCCACCAATAGCAGCTGTGTTTTTCACACACACACAAACACACACACACAGCTCAGGTGTGTAGCGTGGGGGACTCTTATCAAGGTGACTGGCACCGTGCCGCAGTGATTCATGCGTGTTTATGCTGCTGTGGGATAGATCAGAATAAGGTTTTCCTTGGGATGCATTAGAGAATTGCTCAGGTCAACGCCTGCATCCCGAGACTGGGAGGATGATTAACATGACAGACCACACCCACTTTAAGTGAAGGCTGCTGATTGGCCGTATGAAAGAAGGGGTTAGAACGACATTCATTCTGTGTCTGTTTATCAACATTCCAAACACACATAACACATTGAGAAATATCGTTCCTTTAAAGGGATAGTTCACCCGGAAATGAAAATTCTGCCTTCATTTACTTGTTCCAAACCTGTATGCATTTCTTTGAACCTAACACAAAGAAAGATATTTGGAAGAATGTCAGTAACCAAACAGATCTCATCCCCCATTCGCTGCTAGTGAAAATAAATACTATGGGTGTCAATGGTGGATGAGATCGGTTTGGTTTCCGACATTCTTCCAAATATCTTAATTTTTGTTCATCAGTACAAAGACATTTTTACGGGTTTGGATTAATCTGAGGGTAAATGTTCTCATTTTTGGGTGAAGAATCCCTTTAAGATGTGTTACTTATGTTTAATGTTCTGTTTCGTGGTTCGTAAAGCAAAATAAACACAAAGTGCATTTTGTAATTCATTTTATGGGCACACATCAGTTTTCAGCTTAAAATTTGGAATCGTCAGTCAAATACCACTTCAAAGAGTGATTGGAGAAAGTTACCCCGCTTTCCACGTTTGTCTCGTGAACTGATGAAATGCAATTGTTGACCCAATGATCCGCTGGCAGCCTCTCGTAATGACTTTCACAAACTCAACTTCATTTCATTACCGCACAATTAGCTTTTGCTGTGACCGCTCACACTCATTTCACCCTGATTCTCATCCTGTGTGTCCACACGCTAATTCTTAATCTTTAAGAGCATTGAAGATGTTATTTCTATCAGGCCAAATGAGTCCTGTTCATTTTTACATACGGAGATGTTCAACGCAAATACGAAAATCATTCACGTTATGATTCTTGCTTGAGGATTTAAAAATGTTTTACTGCAAAACAACACGCCATGAGAAACGTTGCACTTGTTTAAAGAGAATGTACAGAGAGAGCTGGAGGATAATTATTGACATCTGTTAACATTTATTGATTTATGACTCATAATACCTCACCATTCTGCAAGCCATTTAATATTTTAATTTGATTTTTTATATTTCATCATTTTACTGGTATGTTGTACTATCTCTACTTGCATGTTGGGTAAAATCGAGTTCAGCAATCATGCAAGTGAAATGATCTCTCAGCTGTGGGACTGTCATGTCCGCTCGTATTTTTAGTTCGCCACTGCCTTTACATAACTAAGTAATAATAGACACATTGATCACGGCTCCACCGTGACAGAAACTCTGGGAGCTCTGCTCTATGACAATATACATGTTTTTGTGTTGGGGTTTTACACTGAAATCTGCACACAGATACGTTCAACATTTTACCCAATGGTTGTGGTTATTATCTCAAATGTATGAGTTTTTCTAATGTGCACATATGATTGTGATATCTTGAATTATTCAAGCGGACATAAATAGTTTGTATCGTAACATTAGTGCTACACATCATCCAAAAAAATCAAACATTTTTGTTTTTACAAAAATCAAACATTTTAGCTGAGACTGTATTGATCACAGCATGCCGGTCTTTGCAAGGTTCTGTCACTTTAAGACATTGACAATAAGATCTACATGTTGCATAAATTGGTAGTTTCACACATTAAAAGAAATGCATATAAAAGACATGCACCAAAATGTATAAGGTGTTTTTTTTTGCACCGCTATATTGACAAACTAAATTGTGTATTATTTACAAATAGAAACTCAGGTCATCTCATTGGTAGAGCCTGTTGCTGCATCAGCCTGTTCAAAAAACAAACAACCACAACTCCAGTCAACAAAATGAATAAAGAATTTTATATATAAAGATATATAAAATCTGGTTTTAAATGTTATGTTTTTATTGGGTTTTATTGTGATAGTTAGCTGTATTTTTTAGTTATTATGGCTTATATCAAAACAAACCAACTGCAGTTTGATTGATATTAATTGGAATGCACAATAAAAAAACATGATTTTTGAGTTCTATCATTTTGGAACCAAACTTTATATATATATTAGGGATGAACCGATGTATCGGCCGCCGATATTAATCGGCCGATATTGGATTAATTTAATACCATCAGCAAATTGGCAATAGCATGAAAAAGGCCAATATCGATCTTGTTTATTAATTATTTAATTGGAGTCACTGAGTTGCATGTCCGAATAATCCAACCTTTTCTCTGAGCAAAATAATGACAGCAACAGCGCAGACTTTATTTAAGTTTATTAAAGAAATGTTCAATGTTAAGTCAAATATGAGTTCATGTTGTTAATAAAATAAATATTGGATGGCAAAAATCACCTTAGAGGATTGTCATGTTGTATTTTTATCTTAACTTGTGACTCTCTTAAAATGCTAAATGGATCCAATTCGGGTTCGGTGAAATTAATTGAATGCAATAGGTAGTATTGTAAAGTCCTATGCAATTCACCAATATTGATATCGGAATCATACGCGAGTTGTTTGTTAAAATAAGTATCAGTATCGGCCCAAAAAATCCTATAGGTGCATCCCTAATACAGTATATATAAATATACAACATATCAAAAACATAACAAAGTTTTGCTTACATTTAAGTTATGGAATGTCATGTCGGAACATTTTGTAACGTACCACTAACAATGTAAGAGTTTTTATACCAACGTCTTCAGAACATTTAGTGTTTTAAGGTATTAAAACCTTTAAGGAGCAGTGGTTCTCAAACATTTTCATTGTAAGGTCCCCTTTGTGTAGAGTGCATCACTGTGTGACCCCCCCCAATTAAAGACTTTTAATAATTTTAAATTTGAATTAAACCAAAAACATATTCAGTTAGACAATGCTGCAACAATTATTTTGCTTGTTGGTCTTGTTTTTATGATGTCTGATGACATAAAATCTGTGAAAAAATTCAATATTTCATAAAATGCACAAAATCTGTGCCCCCCGGATCCATCTTGGATCTAGTTTAGCCAAAGTTGGCACATAAAATCGACTTAAAAACCGTTCACTTGTAGTTGGAAAAGTCTTTTAACACATACGATTTCACATCTCCTTTATGATTACCAAACGCTGATGAAACAATATAATAACAGGCAGAATATTGTATCATGGTTTTTTACATTTGCTTCGCAGAGGACGTTTCTTCATGAATCAATAGTATGAGGAGGGTACATTGGTTCACGGGCAGCGGCGTTGACCCCCGTCATGCAGCAGACCTCCTCACTGCTTTCATCATGCCTAGCACACCAATGACAGGCCTTCTGCGGTTATTAATGACGCTCTGAGCTCGCAGACAACTCCGAAACTACGCAAGCAAACGGCTATTTTCATTCTGAAACACTGTTCTTGTAACCTTGGTAACAGCACTGCTTCTGTCTCTGGGCACAGAGGTGATTGGCCTCTCGGATTTTATCTGGGCATTAAACGACGAGATAAACCGTCACCAATCGGCAATGACCTCAATTCATCCAATTAAAGAGACGGCTCAGCCAAATAGAAAAATACCCATTCGTCCAAATGTCGTTCTTCTTCATGAAGATATTTCACAATGTCACCACCCGCATTCTGTGACAAAATACAGCATACATGGAATTGTCATTTTGTTGAGGGAAGTCTTAAATGACATTTAGGGAGTGGAGATCTTCAGAAGTGGCAAAGGTAGACAAGGACTTCCCTGACTTCCTTCAGTCTATTTTTATGATGGACCGATCAGATTTATGTCAGAGCAAAGGTTGAAACGGGAGACCGGAGGGCATCTGGTGGGATTCACTGGAGATGGATGGCGGCCAAGCCGGGAAGAAATAAGCCTCCGTGGCGGTTTGGTGCTTGGAAGACTGGGTGTTCTCAGCCTCTCATCTTCAGGGGAGATCTATATAGCACACACGAGACAGACACAATAAATCATCGTCATGTAAAACTGTCAGTATTCACATGCCTCACTGAGAAATTCAACGCAGCATTATATTTCGATGACCGTTATTCATGAGCGGTCTGACAAACGTGACATTGCAATTGAAATGGACGCAGATATAAATCTGAGGGAAACTACATCAGAACCGTGATTTTTTTCACAAGTCGTTCATAGACACTACATATCAAACAGCAGTAAAAGGAACAGTTCAGACAGGAATACAAATCTGTCATTAATTCTCCCACATGTGGTCAATGGGGTTCATTGTTGTTACCACCATTCTTCAAAATATCTTCTTTCGTAAAGATATTGTGATAAAGAAAGAAAGTCATACAGCTTTGGAATTACATGTGGGTGATGAAATGATAAAACATTTTTTTATGAAAAGCTATATTTCATTGAAAGTTTTATCATGTGTATAAATGTAACACACACCAACTACATGAAGGAAAACAAAACCAAATGTACACTTATAAAATTATAGAAACATATCGACAAACATATGGAAAAACGTTGTGGAGATGAATTGCAGATGAGCAAATATTAACACAGTCTGGATGAACACGCACCTACAGTATCAAGCAGATGTTGGCATCTTAAACAACACTTCCATTGTTTCTCATCGATATCTTCTCTCGTATTTTCCTGGTGTGTGACCTTGATGCTGTATGTTTACCCTGATAAAGTTAACCAGAGATGAAGCTACATTGTTCAGCATGTATCTTATCTCATTTTATGAGCAAACATTTTGTTTTTTATCAGTAGAAACCCAAACTACCTAAAGATATTTATTGCATTAACGTCATTACAGTAAAGTACATCCTGGAGAAATGGTGACATGTCTTATTGTAAATATAATACCAATAAAATCGAATGTTTAATAATACAAACCTCCAGACGGGTATCACCTTTAGACTTTAGCTGAACAACAGAGACATCGGTTTGATAATGAATTATCTTTTCAAATCCATAACAGAATTTAAAGCATAAAAAGTATATCAAGTGGAAATGAAGTAACAACGTTTTAACATTTCTCAAACCATTTAGTTTATGATATAGATAGAGTACAAAACCTTGTCATAGCAAATCAAAATGGCATAGAAATGTGAATGCCACTGTGCTTTTTATCAAGATATACTGTGACTCAATATTCACTTGTGTGTGTTTTTAGGGCAGTCTTGCCCTCTACAATACAGCCGTGACACATGGCGGCAATGAGCAAAAGCACTCAATGTGGCATCTACATTTATATTTACCTTTTATGCATTTGGCTAACGCTCTTATCCAAAGCCACTCACATTGCATTTTACTACACATTTGTTTCTTAGTAACTGCAATTTGTGAGATCGAACCCATATTCAGTTTTGATGTTTCTCAAGTACAGCGCGAGATTAATTCAATGTGTATTCTCGATATCAGAGATGAGAGAAACTCAAAATGAGGTATCGGTATTATTGAATCAGATTGAAGCATCATCAGGCTTTGTGTTAGTGTAGTAGTGATCATTCAGAGATTAGTCCCCTCAGGAGAGACGCTCAACTGTGTTCTGCTTTCACTGACCTCATAAAGCATTGATCTGGGGTCAAGGGTTAGGCTTTCCCCCCTTTCCAAGCTAATGTACTTAAAAGCCATCTCCTTGATAATAATGGATCGTGAGGTAGCATGTTTGACGTTCAGTAAGATCTTTGTGAACCTTCCAGCTTGTATTCGTATGAACAATGTACATTCAGAACAATGAGAGTTCAGAATCCCCCCCAAAAACTATATTTCAAAAAATGTGTCCAAAATGGGGTCCAGGAAGGTCACCAGGAATTCAGGCCCAGCTATACAAAAAAATTCTAGGGACGTTGTTCTAACATTTTTATAACGTTGTGAAGACGTTATTTCAGAAGTTTTAGTTAAAATATAAGAATGATGTTTTAAAATCATTAAGCAAGCCACGTGATGCTCTTTTAATGTTACTGCAAGTCAATTTTTTATTTAAGAAAATGTTTTCCAAAGTTGTGATAATGTTTCTTGTTAACTTGAGACGCAGGTGTCAATACACCTCCGTAACAGACGCCAATAAAATGTTGATTAGTAACTAGAAGAACGCGGATGCTAGGTTTATACAAACTTTGCGCAACATTTATGAAAGACAAAGCCGTTGTTTTATGGTCTCATTTGACTTTATAGACAGCAGAAAGACCTTGCTGTTCACAAATATTTCCCATCTGCTTTGAATTTATGGTCTTCATGGAAAAGGTGCGAGTCACAGGGGATGTGCAGTCCGTCCTCATGCAGAAGTCACATTGAGTAGAACATCATGGAGTCTTGATTCTAGAATATTGAGCGCTGCAGAGATAAAGATTGACCGTGCATCAAGTGTACAGGTTCCTGTGGAGGAGATATCTACAGCACAGCAGTTCTTTCTTCTTTCTTATCTCCAGCTTCTTACCTTTCGCTTGCCCTTGGTCTGTCGTCTCCGGCAGGATGCTGGCTGAAACATAAAGCCATTTCTAAGGCCACAGAGAGAGAAAGTTTGTTACACGATATTGAATATTTCTTGGTCTGCCGGTAAAGACGTGTTTCCTTCTACAGCCTTTTGTATTTTTTCTTCAATGAATTTGACTTACAGTTGTGTTCAAAATTATTCAACCCCCACTGAAATTGATTGTTTTGGTCGGTTTGACATTGATTATGATCATTCAGTCATCCTGCTTACAATTAAATCAAAGAGGCACGTGTAGGTCAGACAAATATAACATAACATTTATAATGAAATAACCACAAATGTCTTTTCTGAGCTCACATCATTATCAGTTTTATTCAACCCCCAAGTGACATTCAATCTTAGTACTTAGTACAACATCCTTTTACAGTTATAACAGCTTTTAAACGTGAAGCATAGCTTGACACAAGTGTCTTGCAGCGATCTACGGGTATCTTCGCCCATTCATCATGGGCAAAAGCCTCCAGTTCAGTCACATTCTTCGGCTTGCGCACTGCAACTGCTTTCTTTAAGTCCCACCAGAGGTTCTCAATCGGATTTAAATCTGGTGACTGCGATGGCCACTTCAAATGTTCCAGCCTTTAATCTGCAACCATGCTCTAGTGGACTTGGAGGTATGCTTGGGATCATTGTCCTGTTGAAAGGTCCAACGTCTTCCAAGCCTCAGGTTTGTGACGGACAGCATCACATTGTCATCCAATATCTCCTGGTACTGAAGAGAATTCATTCCACACGCTGAAGCTTCCCAGTACCTGCAGAAGCAAAACAGCCCCAAAGCATGATTGACCCCCGCCATGCTTCACAGTAGGCAAGGTGTTCTTTTCTTCATAGGCCTTGTTTCAAACATAGCGTTGATCCATGGGCCCAAACAGTTCTAATTGGTTTCATTCAGTCCACAGAACACTATCCCAAAACTTCTGTGGTTGTCCACATGACTTTTGGCATACTGCAGTCGACTCTTCTTATTCTTTGGGGGACAGGCAAGGGGGTGCGCCTGGGAGTTCTGGCATGGAGGCCTTCATTACGCAGGGTGCAACGTATTGTCTGAGCAGAAACTTCAGTACCCACATCTGACAAATCTTTTCTCAGTTCCTCAGCAGTCACACGGGGACTTTTCTCCACTCTACGCTTCAGGTAGCGCACAGCAGTCGAAGTCAGCATCTTCTTTCTGCCACGACCAGGTAGCGTTTAAACCAGTGGTCACCAACCCTGCTCCTGGAGATCTACCGTCCGGAAGATTTTAGCTCTAACCCCAATCAAACACACCTGAACTATCTAATCAAGGCATTCAGGTTTGCTTAATAATTAGAGACAGGTGTGCTGAAGCAGGGTTGGAGCTACAGTCTGCAGGAAGGTAGATCTCCAGGAGCAGGGTTGGTGACCACTGGTTTAAACAGTGCCCTTTGCCTTGAATTTGCGAATGATGCTTCCTATGGTGTCTCTTGGTATGTTTAACATCTTTGCAATCTTCTTATAGCCATTGCCCTTCCTGTGAAGAGCAATCACCTGTTCTCTTGTCTTCCTGGACCATTCTCTTTACCTCACCATGTTTGTAACCACACCAGTAAATGTCTAGAAGGAGCTGAGTATCACAGTCATTTTAAGCTGCCTAATTGGTGCTTATTAGGGTTTATCCCTGATATCCACAGGTGTTTTCAATACCTGATTGAAAAACACTTCATTGAACCTCTGTTCTTCAGAGTGGTAGTCTTTAAGGGGTTGAATTATGTCAATGAAGAATTCACAAAAGAAACATTTACTACTGTATTACAAAACTAATTGATGTCATTTTAGTTGCATATTGTTCTTTAAGAAGTCCTTGTAGGATTTCATTCTGATGCAATTACAAATGTACACTAAATTCCCTAAAACCATTTACAGCATTGGGGGTTGAATAATTTTGAACACAACTGTATGTTATGTGACAGGATGCAAAATAGTAAAAAGTTAGGGTAAAAGTGGAACAATTTATCTTGTACATAAATAAGACTGTACATTCTTGTACATGAATAAGACTGTGTGAATGTTCTGTCTGTACCCTTTTATCGCAAACATTTGATCCAATGCTTTCTCTCCTGAACTCTGAAAAGGATGCACGACCCTGATTAAAAACATTTTCTTCAAAAAAGTCATTTTGTTCAATATTAGCACATCAACAGAGGGTTTGAGAGAAACCGGAGTAAAGCGTTTTGGTACATTTACATCTTCACTGCCAATCAGTATTTTAAAAGTATTTTTGTCTTCATTTCCAGTACAAATGTCTTAGAATTCTTGAATCAAGATGTTTTTTTTTAATGAGGAAAATTACTTAAGAAAAAAAGTCAAAGATAGGGAAGAATAGGTCAAAAAATTATCTTGAGAAAAGGTAAACCTTAATTCAAGATTATTTTTCTTACCCCATTGGCAGGTCTTTGTTCCTGTTTTCAAATTCAATGAAATTTCATAATTTTGGTCTAAAACAAGAATTATTTTCTTGGGTCATTTTGCTCATCAAGAAAATGGATCTTGATTCAAGAATATTTGATTTGTACTGGAAAGCAAGACAAGTGCTTTCTGTGAAGTTAATATTCACAAGTTCGGCAGTCAAAATAGACATACAACAAACGAGCACAGGACAATAGACATGAGTATATTATATAGGGAGACAGACAAAGGATAATTAACAAGGGGCAGGTGTGGGTCATGAAACATTAAAGAAAGCTAACTAGGAACGAGATGGTGGGAACAAAGAGGAGGACCGGAGAGAGAGTGTCGAAGGCTGATAGGGTCAACATTTAAAACATAAGACTTCTTCATGAATCTGCCCCAAGACCAAGAATAGACATGACATGAAGGCAGACTCATTGTGGTAGCGAAGGTGCTAGGATAAGTACTTGAATAAGTGTTCTGTCAGTTTTCTCTCACTGTCGTCAAATTCCAGCATGACGGCAAAACAGAAGTTCTTCTCTTGTTGTTTGTTGAAAGACGGATGTCATTATACACTGCTTTGCGAGAAGGCGGATGTTAAGTCACATCATTGTGAAAAGGGCCTATTAAGACGGAATGTGAAATTTCATATTGTTTATGTTTGTAAAATTGAAAAACAAGCAACGGTCTTTAGATGAATTAATATATTCTAATGTTGCTGTAGAGAATTATTGGAAATGTAGTTTAATCGCTCAAGTGTGTCAGATCATATCAAATTTTCGCTGCTTTCTGAAATCTACTCAGTTCTTGTTTAACAGGCCACACTAAATACACAATGTAATACTTCACAAAAACTATTTGTGACAAAGTTGTTCTCTCCGACAGGGATTGTTAGATTGACCAGCCACCGAAATAAATAATCTATTTCTGCATTTGTAAATGCGTTTTTTCAAACACAACCTGACAATTCCTTTCTTTTCTCATTAGTAGATGCTTACGACGTACATCAAAGTATAACTGTACCAAACTTACAAATGAGATTAAGATACCAAATAATCGCCAAATGCAACATTATTATTGCAATCAATGTTTATCAACATATGACAAAAATATGCCCAAACCCAATAAAATGCATGCACAATAAATTCCCTAGAATCACATCTCTAACTGTTAGTGATGGTGTTAAGAGCTGACAGTCTCGTAAACATGACCGCGTTCTTATTTTGTAAAGAAGCCTATTACATTATGGATATGTCATGTTCCTGGAACAACATTCCCATCAACCCATTGTTTGTAGGGAAAGAATGTAAATCACGGCAACGATTGACACACAGGTCATCCAGGCTATGACCCAACCCATGCAACACAACACAATCTTGAAAAGCCATGCAAGGGGCATAGACACCATGTACACTGTGCATGTTTGTGTGAGCTCTTATCCGATACAGTTCCACTGTAAACAAGATTTGTTTTCCCCTGAATCAATAAACAGCTCCCAGGTCACGGTTTAGCCGAAGATGTGCGCGTGTTGACAGCGATGTAACAGGTGCGCATGCGGTCACTCTTCTAAGTATAGCGCGTGTCGTACCACCCAAACGTCTTCTGCTGTTGGATTGAAATACAGAGTGCTTTAAGTGACTGGCATTCATGAGCTGCTGCCCGCTGAGGTGCCAAATTCTGAGGCACCTCGAACCCTTCCGAGTTTAATCGGTGTTGAAACGTCATGATGCGCACAAAACATTGCTTTGTGGTTGTGGAGGGGGTACCAGATGATTCGCAGGTAGCTTTTGAAGCAGATAAACCAGCAGATCAGGAAGAAACATGAGAGTTTCCCAGAGGTATTTCAGGCCAAGGCATGCCCTCACGAAAATAACTGACCAGGATCCAGAAGAGGATGCAGGTTTGGCGATAAAGCAAACCGAAACCCTGAAAGACAGAATGTTGTTTGATGTTGGAGCAGGTTGAAGCACCTACCACACCCCACTAGTTAAACTCTTCAGGGTCTGGAGCTCTTGAGTTCTTTCTGAAAATGTACAAATCCAGTTAGTCATCTACCTAAGTCTGCTAAAATGCTTGGTTATGAATAGAAGCGAGGTTCTCTTGAATTAACTCTGGATCATCCAGACACGACGTTATGGTGCGTTGAAAGCTTTCTTTTGAGGAACCTTTAGACAGTTGCTTCAGGTTTCAGACATACAGCTGTAGCCATTCCAAGGTTTTTATGATATGAGATGTGCGAGCAGATGGCATCCAGACCCCGAGAGTCATGGAAAACCCTATGTTTGGCATTAGGCCTATGAGCCACCACAGATTCTAAAGAAGATAGTACACCGTGCAGTTTTTCAGTCAAACACTCTCTCTCAGACCCAAAAGATTCAGAAAACAGGTGCAGGAAGAAAATGTTATCCTATTTTTTTTTTTAGTTCAGGAGATTTGTTGGAGTTGCCAGGCGGTGCACAGCAGTGCATATAAGTGCTGTTCCAATGTAATGAAATTATACTTTTATACGTTTAGATGTCGTTTTAACATTCAAATACGTAGAAAGCCACTTCTATACCACTGCGGTGTGCTGCAATGAACAGATTCCGCTAAATTAAACCATTTCCTTACTTTCCTATTTGTCTCTGCTTTGAGTCTCCCCAATCGAAAGCTGCCTAGGGTTCTTCCTATGAAACGGGAGGTGGACAAACAAATGAAGGAAAGTTAAGGTCCACTTTAACTGTGAAAGAGCCAGTGCGATGCAAGTAGCAAAATGATTAATGATTGAAAACTGTTTTATCATAGAAATGTTAGGGCTGTTCACCAGGGGCGTAGCAAGCTTTTCAAAAGTGTGGGGGATGGATGTGGTTTGTTTGTTAACAATGAAAACGATGAATGCAATGACAGAACGGTACAATAGGTATAACATACAAGATAAGCTATGAGTGATACTAGAAAAGTATAAAAACACATTCGGAACACATAAGATAAGTCAAAACTTTGTTGTTAAAATACATAACAGTAGATTTGCTAATGAATCAGAAATACTTTAATAATACCAGGGGGAAAAGACAGTGGAAAGCTTGATAGTGAAATAGGTCTGACAGGACTGTGACTGCTAAAGTTTGCTTACTTGCACCTTGAAAAGGGGAGATATAAAAAAACACACACACAAAGCTTTTTCTCTGGTGGTATAAATAAATCTGTTTTTAAACATTAAAATAATATTAACTTTTCTTTCATAGTTGTTCAACAGGTACAATCAAACATAATAGGTAAGTATCCACATAAGTATTCAGCTAAACAAAAAAACAATGCTCAAAATATCAAAATCAATAAACTCATAAATACACTGCTTAACAAGGACAATTTGTCCCTCCTCCTCGTCTATTTCCTGCCTTCATCATCACAGTTACTTTATACATTACATGCCACATAAATAACCGAATTTATCTAGCTTTGAACAATATCCCAATTGGCAATTAGCATTAGTCTAAAAACAAAATATAATTCAGAAAATACTCGACATATCAACAAAACATAAACTAAACATCTTCCCAAACACATATCAAGGTTATTTAAAAACCTCAAAAGCATAAACACTCATTCAAAGTAACTGGAATAGGGAGGGGTAAATAACCATAACCGTTCCCGCCTCCTCAGCACGAGCTGACCGATCAATCTAAAACATCAAGAGAGGCGGGACTTGAGGCAGAACAGCCAATCTGTTTGAGTGGGAGGGGAGAGGAAGCAGCCGCATCGAGCGCAGATACAGAGCTGACAGAGAAACGGAGGAGCGACTGCTGTATTGCGTTTGTACAAAACTGCGGAAAACTGCAGAAAAAGTGCGGGTGTTTAACCCTCTCACCGGGGAAAGCCCACGGTTGCGACGCCCCTGCTGTTCACATTTAAATGTAAAAACACATGCAAAACGCTTTTCCCCTCTTTCTGGTGCTTGGGAGTTTGCGCTCCCTTGGGGTCTTCCATTACTATTTGAGTGCGATTGACTCAAATCAACATTTATATAACAAACCTGAGTAAACACGGTCAGGAACAGATGGGGTTGGTCCGTTTAATCTTTTTGCATATGGGCCAGGACCTGACTAATGTTTTTTATTATTATAAATGATAAGTTATTGTTAATAATTAAATAGAAATGCCACCATCACTATAAAACACACACACAAAATCTTTAACAAATGCAAACTGTAATTTCATGAAATGTATATTATTTCACAGTCTTAAAAGAATCCATTAGTTTTTCATTTTATGATAACATTTTATATTATGTACTGTTATGTATAGACCCCCACTAGTCAAGCAAAAATGATTCATACTTTATTTACTGTACATGCATGAAAAATTATGCTAGACAATGTCCATTTAATTCATAAAATGTTGATGACGTACATCATTGTTTCAAGGTGATTTACAGTAGGTTTTTAATCAATTGGTTTATAATATTTTGAGGAAAAAAGTGTACCAGATTCTTTTGTACCAATTTTGGCCTGCATGAATTCAATGAATGATGAAAAAAATGCTAAGAACATGTTTAAGACACATAATATTTTTTAAATAAAAAAATTAAGATTTTTTGTTACTATGCTTTATTGAAAAAAATTATGGAATATTCAAACGCACAAAAACTTGTTTTGTTTTTTAGTAAATGTATCTTTAAAATAGAAAAACAAATGCTATCTATATATATAATATAATATGTTACAAGTAGTTCACACTAATGTACATTTTTTATCATTGTGACACTGCAGACGAGCTCATAAAAAATAGCAATTTTCGTTATGCACTGTAATATTTAATATTGATTTGGAGTTAAAAGTTAGCTTGAAATCATCCAACAGTGTTCTGGAAAGCCGGCTAACTGTGGATGTGTATGACATGTGAGTGTGTGAATTGGTTCTGCTGTCAGACATATATCATTTATCCAAGAATGATGGGCATCTCCTTACACACTTAACCTTCACCACATCAATACTTACGTGAACATGGCAGGTTTTACTTAAGGCCGTAAAAAATGTATGGAGCAAATAAACCTTCTGGCTTCTCCGTTGAGAAGAAGCAATCTCATCAGCATAGTGGTGTGGGTCAAAGACCATTTGTCAAGGTTAACGTACGACTGCCACGGGCAACCCAATGTGGCACTTTCAACAAACCTCCAGTAGGAGCCGGAGATATGCGGGAGAACTTTGACAGCTTGCCGTATGGAAATTTCCATGAGGCAGAGACCAAAAATATATTGCGTCATGCAGCCGGAGCGTGCAAAGAAATTGAGACCTCTGAGACTGAACCTATTTGAGATTAAACCACAGGGACACGGGCATCAAGCCAGAGAGCAATATCACCAGACGGCTGAACCAGCAATATTTAAAAATGTCACAGACAGATTTCTTTGTGATGGACAAGGAGCATATTTTTATTAACGCGTCACTTTTGCTTAGATTCGTGATCACACAATCTAAAAACATGTGGAAAACGATCGTGGCCATTGAACGAAGTCTGCTATGGTTCTACGGAGGAGATCCCTGTGGACTTTTGGCCAGTCTCACTATGAATAGATCTCTTACATACATTAGCATTTTATCCAGAATCTAGACCCAGACTATCCACAAATGTCTTGTTTTCATTTTGAACGAGAAGGTCGATAAGCAGGGAGATCAAAGGGTACCACCATTATCATCTTTATCTCTGGTTCCTGTAACTAGTTCCGTCTCTTATCGCCTGTGTGTCCAATCATTGTGTCACGTGGTTCCTGATAGAGTCAGAAGGAGCCAACGCATCACAGTCAACCTGTTCTTAAGCTTATTCTTTATGAACTAGCACCCATAAAACCATTATCAGAACTTGGAGATTACTGTCAACGGTCTGAAATAACCTGGTACCTCCCTCGAACACATTAGCTTGAACTCACTACAAAAATGTTCACCTTGCTGTTAAAATATGATGAATGTATCTGTACCATTTAGGTATTAAATGTAACACAACGCGCACAAAAAGTTGAAGTAAATCAATTCCAAATGTCTTTCCGCTAAAGATAAATTTAGAGACTTGCAAATCTTTACAAAGCCACTGACGATGGTTAGAAATGCAAATTTCCACAATTGACTCATGAATATTGACTAGGTGATGTAATATTCACCCAATAGGTTGTTGGGTGTCGTAAACTTGAGCCCCTAGTCTTAGAGACGTAAATTGGTTACCAGTCCATCAGAGAATTGATTTCAAAATTCTCCTGTTTGTATATAAATCCTTGAATAATCTTGATCGTGTCTACTTCGACCAGTTACTCCATAGTTACACCCCGTCTAGATGTCTACGGTCTTCTGACCAGGCTTTACTGGTTGTCCCCCAAGTTAGGGTAAAATGGAGAGTGGAGCGTTTGCTGTGGTTGGTCCCTGTCTCTGGAACTCTATCCCCTCAGAGATTAGAATGGCCCCCTCTGTCGCTGCTAAAATACTATTTGTTTTCTAACCCTTTAACCACCCCAACTCCATCAGCCTATTTTACCGCACCATAACAGAGGGGAAAGACCTGAGGCCCTCTCCCGGGACAAGAGGCGGGTGCTCCGAGTTTGGAGGAACCTCAAGGCTAGGAGCCCTCTCCCCTGGAGTGCAAGCCAAATACACATAATATCCGTCCCCATTCTATAGATATTTAATGCGAGGTGAACTCGTGAATAGTGAGTTAACTGTAGAGTGGTGGTTCCCAAACTGGGGTACGCGTACCCCGGCAGTTACGCCAGGTGACAGAGGGGGTACGTGCACCAAATGCTGAAATGTAATGTTTACTTTATTATAACACACCTGACATTCAACCAGGCATGCTTTTCTCACTAGCTAAATATTAAGACGTGCTCCCTCTAGTGTACACAAAGCAAAATAGTAGTCAGGTAGTCCCATAAAAGGTCAAATTCATGACATCCAATAAATATGCCTCCACTCAAGTATCATGCGTAGGCTCACATCTTTACATACCGCATGGACAGTAATTCGACTGCACGTGGCTTGGAGCAAATCAACAACTGCTTGTAAAATTTAAAATGGATAAGTGGCTGCAAAGATTTAGGCCCGCAGTCATGGAAAGAAATTGGACTCCCGGCAGCTCGGTTGATACACAGTCCTCTGACTTCACCCCGGGTCTGTCCAACAGCACTTCGGCTGCAGGTGTAAGTCCAGCACCCGCTCCTGTTGACACAAACACAGATGGTGATTCATCGGAGATTACAGCGTCAAATCAGGTTCAGCAGCTAACAGAAAGACGACCAAAAACGCGTGAATATGATGAGAAATACATTTCATATGGCTTTGCTTACATTGGCAGTGAAGAAAATCCCAAACCACAGTGCGTTATATGTGCAAAAGCACTCTCTCATAACTGCACTAAGCCAGCGTGTTATGAACCTTTGTATTCGGCTCGGAATTTTCGACAAGCACGGTTTGACCACCGTGTCGAACTGTGCTAATTGAAAGCACTTTTTTTAAGCTCAACCTCCACTCTTCCAAACTCTTCTAAGATGTCTGTTTGACATATTTACACTTTTAGGTGTTAAGTATTTAACAGGAAATGTTCGTACGTGAATTCAACCACGAATCAAGTTGCAATATCATTGCGTTCACCGGCCATGTGGTCCAGGACACACAGGCAGCAAAGCGAGCGTGAGTAAAACACAGCTGAAGTCATTACAGCCCAAATCAGCTGTGCGAGAGACTATTTATAATGTGGGATGTCTCATGAGCGGTGAAAGCAGGACTTAAAAAACCGAGGGCAGATCGACTGCAACATTGCAGACAGACGCTTTGACTTAACTTGCTGTATAGCCATATGTGAGGAAATATGTCTGTTCTGCGGTTTTCTCACCCAAAAAATCTTGTGTTACCAAATACGGATAGTAGAGGGTGGAGGGATACAGTTATCAATTAAATCAATGAATTCGAAACAATAATAATATTTACATTAAAATATTGTCTGAAGCACTTTATATGAGAAAGCATTATATACATTATATTTCAAATCAATAATAATAATGAGTATTATTATTATCACTTAATAGATGGTCTTATAATATTAATAAGAAAAAAAAAATCCATTGTTTTATTTTGTTATATTTTTTGTTCTTTTTATTAATCTGTATTGACCGTATAGAGGGAATTAAAATGTTCTTTATTGTAGAGAATATCTTAAAAAAAATCTCTCAGATTGTATTGATCCAGCAAGGTATGTTATTCACTGATTGAATATTGGCTGTGGTTCTTCGATTGAATCTGTAACTTCAGTCTTCAGTGCTTTGTAAACCGGATTCAATATCCTGCTGTTTGCTCTCTCGCTTTGAGATCTGCGCTGCATTTAGCACTCCGTTAGCATGACAGGGTAACACAAGCCCGATGATTTCAGTTAGATATTTCTCCGAAGAATATGTGCAAAATGGCCATCAATAATCCCCCTGCGGGCGCTTTCATGTCAGAGACATATGTGATATTATAATATGACCCAACAAGCACCAAACAATCAATACAAGTGATGAATACGGGAGAAATGAAAACCAAAAAGATGTTCATAAACACACATTAAATAGCAGTTTAAGAATAACGCTTGCTAAAAACAGACATTTCATTACTATTAATTTCTCATACTATCCATAATTTGTGAGTTTGCAGTGGTTTTGTTGTTTGCAAATATAATTCAATCAGCAGCATGTTTCAGAGGTTCAGTAGATCGCATTAAGCGGCCATATTGATGTCTTGTTTAGATAACCATAGTAAATTGTGTTTGGCTCCTCGTAAGTTGTAAAATATAATCATTCTTCGTAAGTTTGTCACGTAATAGTACAGAAAGGGTGGAATCTGCTCTGACCCAGATTATTTGTTTGGTGTAACCGAGCTGTCGAAATACACTAGAGGGTAAATCGTCAGTGGGCGGGGTCACACGGACCAAAACCAAAACATACAATCCACCACAGAACGCACATTTCAGAGTAGAATAATTGGCTATAGCAGTGTTTTAGGGCAAACCAATATATGAGCTGAGCATGTTTCCTAAATGTCATATGAAGGTATTGTTTTGATGGAATACGGTAAAATATTACAGACAGCACCTTTAAAGAAACGACACACGAATGAAAATTCTATCATCATTTTACTCAAAGGTCATCTTAGTGGTATTTTCATTACATGGTGTTATATTAAAGATGTCCTAGTTTGCCTATTTACTAAGTCTTTATTACGTTTATTTTACGACTTTCAAAAAAATATGTTACATATTTCACCTGCGTTTTACACCATCAGTCAACAGGCTGTTGAGTTCCTGGTTCTATGAAGTCCCTCCTTCCAAAAAGTTATGATTGGTCAAGCTGAGCCGGTCTTCTGTGGTTGGTCTACTGCTTAGAGTGTGTGTTGAGATGCCAACCATTATGCTATCCGTCTTCCAGGGGGCAGGGTCTATGCGAATTTTGGGATTCCTGGAAAAGGTTTGTTGTTGTCCCGACGAGCCGTTCATTGTAGTCTTTAAAAAGTGAATTATGTTAACAAAACTAGATCAGACCTCCCCTTTAAACCAAATCCCGACCTACTTTAGCTTTGTATTGACATGAATAGTGCACAAGTTCTTGTAGCCCTAATACACCACATCAACCGTCTCCTTAAAGAACACAAACACTGCTTGACAGAACTTTCCAAACTAAGACGAGTTTAACCAGAGCGGCTGGAGAGAAGTTTCTATATCCACTGCTCCCTCGGGACGACCCGAAAAAGTTAGAGATGTAGTGGCCTGTTTGAAGTTCCCTGACATTTTTGACTGTACAAATACCGTGTCACAGTCAAGATGACACATGAAAAGAGCAGAATCCTCAATCGGATTGTCACAAAGTACACTGACCAGCGTGAACTTCATCTCACATGACTTTCCTCTGCTCAGGAGATATCAGCCATCCAAATCTGGAGCTCTTCTTTGGCAGTGGACCAGCGCATCTTTTTTCTCCACCCACAAACCTCCCAAAGTGGTTATTTCTGTCCTGGCGGGTTTACACCGTTTTTAGAATCGACATTACATATTTCTCATAATGTAGTCACAATCAATTGTCATTTATGGACTTGTTTATGTAAAACCATTCACAGAGATTATAAAAGACCTGTCTTTGACACACCATCCATCCTATTACTGTGACTCGTGGTAATATTTTGTAGCCGTCTGTTGCATAAAGCTGATTTCAGTTCCAGGTAAAGTTGTGGATTCATTTTATTAATAGAAGCTTATGAAAAGTCAGCGCACCAAAGCTCCAAAAATATCAATATCTTTCTTTAATCCATATTATCATTTATAATCAATATCTTAATGATTATGAACGTTTTTCTATCATGATTTGTTTTGGTCTAACACCTATTTCAAGTTGATGTGCGTGCTTTTGTTGTACTTTGTATTTACTTCCCATAAAATAGATTGACAAATGTATATTTCAATATTAATATGAGCATTTCAAACATTTGACTGAGCCCAAATTAACCCTGCTTGGGTTTGTCACGTTTTGTCAATTAACTTTGTGTTTGTTTATTTGTGCAACAGTACAATATTTAACAAGTTCAATAACAGATTATAGTTCGGAAAAACATTTTAACAGCATAAAGAAAGACAATGTTTCTTTATTTCAGTTTTTGGGGGCTGGAAAAATGTGTCATCATGTTTAATGTAAAAAAATGATTTCATAGATCTAGTACATTAAACTTGAAGAAAATAAGTTTAATAAAAGCATCTACAAGATAAACCAGCAATGTAATGATTTATTTCACAATAAGTCTAATAAGACATTTTACCCAAGCACTTAGAAATAGCTTTTATGCTCATCATATGATGTTTAACTTCCTGAACAACTTTTTTTGTGTGTGTTTTTAAAAGGCACAACTCTGTAGCCTGGTGTTGTAGTCTATTCGCCAAATTCCAACTCTCCATAATTCCTGATTGTAAATATCAGACAACAAATGCGACCTCGGGCAGTCACCAGAAAATCATCCATCTGGACCATCAAAAGAAAACATCACGCTGTCTGAAGTGTGTTACAAATGCACATTTACACACAAGGAAACGAATGTGACAACTATATCAGCATGGTTTCACTGTATGGCATTGCTGAGAACAAACACCACAGGGGTGCAACAAATTCAAACACTTCTTGAAAACTGTAATTTTACTGTTACATAATTTTGGCATATTTTTGAAATGCAGAAATACACATGCAAACTTACAAATTTGGAATATATATTTTTTTTTTAATGTTATTTTACGTTTTTGTTTCTGGCGCCCCAGATGCCAGATTTTTTATAGAGTTTTCAATTTTTTTATTAGAGTTTATGATAATACAAAAGGGCCCTTAATTCATACCTACAGCCACTTTTAAATGATCAAAAACTATATGTGTTTAGGATAAATTATCTTTTTTTTCTTTCTGTGAACTACTACCAACATTTCTCTCAAATTTTGATTCAAATGTTGTTTTTGTTGCAGTTATTTTCAGAAAACGAAAACTGGAGAAACAGGTGATAATAACAGAAAGGGTTCTCTGTATTTTTTCAGACCTCAAATACTGCAAAGAAAACAAGTTCAGATTCGCTTTAAAGCAGCACAACAGTTATATTACTTCATTGATTTTTATCATCGTTTTCATGTGTCACGCTGTCAGTCTTTCACATTGATGTTGGATGACTTTATGTCACTCCTGAGGTTTGATTTTGTCAAAATTCAACAAATACTAGACTGAAATGATCACTACACATCTAGAAATGATGATTAAATGAACATCCCTGGAATGGAAACCACATCTTAAAAAAAGTCTCCACATCGCTACTTTTCGGCAAATAAAAAGTAACTATTTTTAAATAACAAAACACTGTGTTGTCAAAGTTAGCAAGCTCTTTTTAAAAGTTTTGATTGGGTAAATGTGTGACCCTGGACAACAAAACCCATCTTATGGCCAATTTTAGAAATTTCGATTTTTACATAATCGGAAAGCTCAATAAATAAGATTTCTATTGATGTATGAGTTGTTAGAATATGTCAACATCTGGCTGAGATACGAAAGTTTAAAACTCAGGAATCTGACGGTGCAAAGGAATGAAAAGTGCCTTTGAAGTTGTTAATCGGGTGCGCTGTGGCAGGCCATCCACTCACTAAAATAAAGTTTTTATATATTTTAGGCAGGACATTTACTCAATACCTTCATGGAACTCAATCTTTACTTAATATCATAATGATTTTTTGGCATAAAAGAAAAAATCGATAATTTTGACCCATACAATGTATTTTTGTCTTTTACTAAAAATGTTCACCTGCAACTTAAGACTGGTTTCGTGATCCTTAAGATCCCTGTGGTCGATAATAAAAGGTTGGGGGGTATAGTTGTAACCCTTTTTGACTAAACTATTTGACAAAAGAGCAAACTACAGCATATGAAGGAATAGGGTTTTTATTCAAGTACACTCTTAGAAATGAAATGTTGTATTTAATTAATAAAGTTATGTCAACTGGTCCCACAAAACTTAGTTGCTTAAATGGAAAAGGTAATATACAATTAATCGTTACATAATGTTTTAAGTAAATCGCTCATAACTTTGTTAATTAAATGGTACATCACACACTTATTTTGAATAAATGTAAATTATTGTCTTGAATTTGATGACTATAGCTTGATCTAAGATGACCTGATTTAGTTCAATTTATTTAACAGAAATAAGCTTTGCTAATGTTATCCATTTGTGTTGATTGTACTTAATGATTGGAACTAAGTCTGTAGGTCAAATAAAAACACTAAAATAAAAGGAATTGCTCAACATTTTTTATATTATACATTTGTAACATTTATTAGACATTATCTCATTTAACTTCAATAAGATGATATTGAGAAAATAGAACTCAACAGAAATGCCAGAAATGCCGACCTAACCAAAGGCAACACTTTTCTGAACAAGGGTAACCACCAAACTCAAAAATATAACTAATGTTCATTTATCTTAAAAGTTATAAAGAGTTAAACACTAACAAGTGTTTCCTTTTACTGAAAAGTGCACAATATAAAACACTTATTTAAGAAAATAACTCTCAAAATGCAGTGTACGCAATGCATGCTGGGGAATATAAGTCCTCTGCCCTATTATAACTATTTTATGTTAACACAACACAACTCCTTTATGTTGTCCCAACATGAATGGATTCAGTTATATAACTAAACATAAAACAATCATGTTGTAACCATATTTTCCAAAAGTTGTGTTGATTTAACTTAAGCAAGTTAAGTAAATTGAACAGGCAGCAAAAACATTTTTTTTGAGTGTATATACAACAGCAAAAAATGCAAAGAGGAACAAAAAGCCCAGTTTGATCTGTTATTAATATTTGTCGATTGTCTCTTGTGGTCATAATCTGTAGCCATTTTCCCAGTTATTTTCCTTCATGCTCCAAATGCTTTCTGAAAAGCCGAAGGTAACAATGCACACTGTGAAAAGTGCTTTTGAACTGAATGTCCTTTGGATGAAAACGACGTGTTTGATCATAAAACAAAGTGTGTCTGTCGCAACCTTCATCTGTCACTGTTCTCTATCCTAAGAAATGTTTCAGTGTGTTTTTGGTGTGGCTGTAACCACAAGTCGTAACGTTGTGTTTGGCCGCAAAATGTCCCGGATGCGTTTGCACTGATGGGTGTGTGTTTTATCTGCCATTAGTTTCGCAAACAAGCGTGCATCTCTAGGCTATGCCCAGCCTACACTATTTAAAACTCACCTGAAATGACTTTCATGCCCTTCCAATGCTGAGGTTCTGTGTTGATCAGACCTCTGTCACATATACAGTGTTCGATGCGACTTATACTAAGAATTTCACAGGTTGATTATCTGCTCCTGCTCCTCTCGAACTTAGTTAATAAAACATCATTTAGCGTCATATACAACTCTTTGGAATGTAGATCCAAGCGTGCTCAGCAAAATCTCATTCGACTCCATCACTACTGAGGTGTATTATTCCGATCGATACACCTTTTAAATATCCAGCGCACACATTAAATATTCACGCGCTGAAGAACTGAATCTGGGTGAGGGTATAGGGTCAATTTCTCTGTCCTGTGATCTTCAGATAGATTATAGGCTCACCTTTATAAAGAACGGTGAGATTAGATGTTTCCCCTGAACAAATACTTGAGAATAAAGAACAACACTAACAGTTAACCAAGGTCGTGTAAATCACTTATTGATTTTACTTAGACGTCAGTTAAATGATAATTAGATAAAGGAACTTGATGTTTGAACACACAATGGCTCACCCCCTACAGCCCCCCGCCCCCCCCCCCCCCCACGTATGTAAGTCACATGTGCAAAAATCTCTGAATGTCATTGCATTACACAAAAAAATATCCAAGATCGAGTGTATACTGTTGATAAATATAAAAAGAAGGTTCTAAATAGTTCCTCTAATGGTTCCCCCATGGTCACAAGCAAAGAACCACTTTTGGTGCAATATAGCAGCATTTTTGTTTAGAGTGATGCTGTTGTATACTGTAAAACAATGACTTTTTAACATTAGCATGACGCAAATGTCCAACTGACTGTATTAACAATAAAATACATTTTCATCGGAGCCGATGGTCAAGTGGTTTGTGCTCCGATAAATGGCCTCTTGTGTCCGGAGCGATCCTTTCCCCCATCCCATCCACTTCGCTTCCTTTCCTCTCTATAATACCTGTCTGTCCAATGAAGGCAAAAATAAATAAGAATAATTTTCAGGTGATTGAATGTTTATTGTAGAATCATGGGGTGCAATAACGTACCTCCCAGCATCACGTTTATGTCTTTGGAAGTTTCTCTGAATTGTAAGCTCATCATCTTCGATTTATTACAGAAATAGTGCAGTTATTGATATGAAGCACAGCTCTGTTATTTCTCAGGGTCTAAGCATGTCAAACCAAGGTCAAGATCTCAATGCACTGAAATGATGGATCGCGGCAATTTACCGTTTTTTCCCCCCGGGGAGATTAATAGATGTTTATGCAATCGTATGATAGTCAGGTAAGTGTGATGCATTGATGCTTGTATGTGATGACATTAGATATGAGACTGTGAACAGGTAAAACTGGCAGACCTTAACCTTTAATAAAATGTCTTTTAAAGATGTGCTTTTTTTAGCCTGGAAAGTTATTTACTTATCCTACTTTAAGACTATCCTACTTTTGTTATAAAAAACCTCTCTGCAATGTTTTTTTAGGGTTGCAATAATAACGTAAAGACGACCAATAGGAAACGTTTTGCATACGTTTGTACTGTATATGCGAATTAAGTTTCGGTTTGATTAATCCGAGAATCTTGTTTTATCACAACAACGTTGTTGTGTTTGCAAAAATACCAACCAAATAAATGACAAAAATGGAACCAAATAGTAACGTTAAGGGAACATCTGTCTTTGCTTTAGGTTTACGTGCTAAGGGCGCCTTCACGGAGAGGTCATTCACAACATCGACACAAGGGCATGTTATCACAGTCTGATCTGCCGGGCGTTGTGTCCTTTCGCTGGTGATCAGATTGACCATCACTTCATTCGGATGAAAAGACTCCACGACCTTACCTGTGTCTTCAAGCCCACTCCAATACATAGCCTACACAAATCCAATTGAAGAAGATTCCTTGGCACACAGAGAGTGACGTATATTTTAGTACAGTTTAATGGCGTCATCTGCTGGACTAGAAAGAGATGTCAAGATAGTCTGTGACTTTATAGATACTGGGTATTTTTGATTGAGATTTTTGAAATGATCATGTGATGCGTAAGGGTCATCTTACATTAAAAGTCAACTTTTAAAAACGTCTTTCATATTAATACAAAAACTTCATCATTAGGGTTATTTCTTATTTCTTAATAAACATTGTTTACTTAGTTATTCGCGCTACAGATTAAGATGCTATTTATAGAGTCATGCTGTGACCATGGACTACATGAGCACAACATGAAGTTTATTTGAATTCCCACAGTGCACTAAATATACATGAGGAATGACCCAACCCAGTGCCCAGTGTGCCGTTTATAGACTAAACATTTACATCTGAGATCACCATCACACTAATAGCAACCGTCTCTGTTGACATGGCTTACAAATCATACTGCACTTCACTATTCACCAATCCAAAGAAATCTTTGTGCTTAATATTTGGAATCACAGCATGCTCACCGATACCTCTCATCACATTCACACTACTGTTATACTGCACTGTCTCATTTAATAATATAAATAAGCATTTCTTTAAAGGCAGTTTTACAAATATTCACATAAATGACTGCATGTATATTTAATGTTTTTTTTTAAATATTAGGGTAAATTTTAATTTGCAATAGATCTGAATTTTGTTGCGCGGCTTCCTGAACTCCAATTGGTTCGGCTCTGGTTTCCAGTGTCAGGTACTGGAGTAGAATAAATATTGCAGTATACAGGTTAGGTATGTTATAGGTGACACGTGGTGCGTTTGCGCCACCTGCTGGACTGACCCAGACTGATGTTCTGGTCTCATCACACAACACACATTTAATATCGAACATCATTTTCCAGGATTTCTCCTTGTTTATTATGAATCAAGTTTTCAATGGGCACAAAAAGGTGAGACTCTTTACAATTGATCAACGTCCATCACTCGACTTGAATAGATCATAAGATGATGTAAAAACTACATTGGCATATATAAGACACACACTTTTCTATACGTACTATCCACTGGACAGTCCCCTTCAGAGCGAACAAGGCAAACACGGCCCCATGACGTCATGAAGACATCTCGGTCTTAAATCCTTCGTCTTGCCGTCTGCTCTTACGTCGCAAACGTACACACCACATATCGTAAGTCAAAATGCATAATTAGCAAATAATAAAAAAAAAAACACTGTGTCTTCCCTCATTTGTTCATTGATAAAAGAATAGATTTGTTTTTGTTCAACCAAGTGTCGAGTGTAGTAAAATAGATCTGTAGAAGCACAGCACAGTTTCTCCCGGAGAGGATTTCTGGAACGTGAGTGTCAGCGTGTGAATGAAAATGATATGCAGATTTCTTTACGAAACTGATAATGAGGAGCTGTCATGTTTGCCTGCCTCGTGTCTTGTTTTCTAGCTAGAAATCAAATATAAATACAGAAAAAATAAACACAAATTATAAAAGAATACATCATTTACTTGAGATAATATGAAAATAAACACAAATATTCTTATTAAATATAAATTAAACACAAATATTCTTATTAAATATTAAATAAAGAAAAATATACTTATTAAATATTAATGTTTTGTACATTTAAGTACTTAAGTAGGTTTATTTTGTTGACACATTTTACTGGAAAACGAGGCCGTGATGTCGTGTTTTTCTTTTTTTGCAGTGGCACATCTGATTTTGTTCAATATTTAGCAGGTGACAAAACAGTCTGACACATGATATGCACTCAGTTACAATCGTTTTCTGATAATACAGGACCTGAAGGAGACATTCTGTGGGCTTTTGTAAAAAAATCTATACGTAAAACAACAGCACATTTAATGAAGTCTGTTTATATAACGCATTGTAGGGATCGGCCTGTTTATAACGCCTCATAACAGAACGTCTTTTCACATACAACAAGTATTTAGAAACTAAAGTCGCGCTTATTAAAGTCTGAACGCCGTTGTGTCCTTGCATATGACAAACATAATAATCACTTTTTAGTAAGATGTTTATGATCAAATGCATTCAATCGTTTCTGGCATGTTGTATTATGTAGCATTGTATTACAGTGAAAATATATTTTATTGTATTTTCTTAGATTATATACACAGACTTCAACTGACATTTAACCCAAAAGATTTCAGGAGATGTTTCTTTTCGATCGGAAGAAGACTCGTTATTTAATCCAGATGTGGTTTGATCGAAGTTTGTTAGCCCTTAAAGATATAAACAGATAATGATGTTATTTGTTTCTTTAAATATTTTAATGAAATCTCATTGACTAAGAATGACCGTGCCGTTGCAATTGTTTGTTTGTAACTCCGTCAGGGATCGTGGTTTCAATAAACAAACATTTGAACTTAAACGCAGCGGAAGACAAACCATTCAAATCTCCAAAGTACCCTTTCAAGGATTTTTCTAGGCTATTTTGATATGACTTCATGATATTCATCAGGCAGTGTTTACTTCAAAAAAAAAAAAAATAGAAATAATAATAATGCAATTGCGGTTGATGTCCATGACGTGATGAAGGATAATAAAAAGAAAACAAACAACACGTGAAAATAGAAACTGACGAAAGCGAGATGAAATGAAACGTCCACGGTACAAAACCGCTCCTGGTTTTTGGCATATCTTATAAACTGGGCAAACAAAATCAACTTTTTTGGATAATGGGATCAGGCACTCAAAGAACTGAAATGGCCTTTTGCTCTTTTTGTTGGGACAGCCAAAATAAAATAAATATATGTACAACGACGATCCCTCCCGCCAATACTCGTCTGAAATGATTCCCAGGCATCCGCATGAAAATACTCAAATCTCCCCTAAAAAGGCTAAATTCTGTTGTTATCTTAAATACTTTGTTCTTTCAACTCTATTAATACTGAAAAAGTTTGTTGTTGTTTATTTGTCTTTCGTGTTCGTCTGCTCGTCCGTACTCGCCCCCATCTCTCTTTAACCTGAATTATTATGGCAACCGCTGTTCGCTGAAAATGCTAACCATCTATTCAAATATATCAATGTACAGTGCTCTCGGTTTCATACGTCGCTTGCCAAGACAACCACAACTACCGTAACCCCCCACCCACAGACCCCCCCACCAACACCGAACCCCCCCGTAAAAAACGCAAAGCATAAAAAAACGCCTCTAGCTATGTAGAATACTCATTTCATATATCTGCGACGGCATTTTAATCTAGTCGTAAATACAGTAAGGCCGAGAAAAATAACAAATTAAAAAAACAGTGCGTAAAAAAAATCTTGTGAGCACTGTGTGTGTGTTTGGCTTTAAAAAATACTTATGAATCGATTATAACTTCTTCTTTTGCATTCCCGCCCCTCCGCATTACCAAAAGACAACACGTTTGTTAGACGTCACCGTCCGTGTCTCAGTATGAATGTGTTTGGTGATCTGGGGTCAGTTGTTGTCTTGCGGTTGCAGCAGGTTTTTGTGCAGTACCGCGGCGGGGCCTACAGATGGCGGCGTGGTGCTGGTGCTGCTGCCCGTGGCTTTGATCCAGGGCAGGGAGAGCAGCGACGCTCCCGTGGTGGTGGTGGCCGTCATAGTGAATTGAATCATCTGGTCACGCTGGATGAGGCGTATTAAAGTCTTGAGGCGCTCCAGAGAGGCCTGCGTGTCCCGCTGTTGACTCAGGAGACACTCCTTCAGCTCCATGCATTTCTGTTGAGCACACACACACACACACACACGGTTTAACCTTGTTGTGTTACATTAGCGTTGCGAATCATCAACTTGGATTAACAGGTGTAAGACTTTTGCGAAGCTCTTACCGACAGAGAGTTGCCGAGTCTTTGGTCCTGTTCGCTCAGATGTTCACACTCTTTCTTCAGTTCACCGTTTCTTCTCATGAGCTTCCTCCTCTCCTCCTCTCTCACTGGAAAATCATCACATCGTCACATTAATCTATCATCACACAATATGAACGAATCCAGATGAGATAGCGAGCGCACCTGTTTTATGCGTCACATACGACTGGATGAAGTTCTGTGGCCACGTCAAGTTTTCTTTGTTCAAAACCTGCCAAACACAAACAGAAGTTGAGCACGTTCCTCCAAATTCTTCGCATCATTCGACACAGTTAAGCATTTGTTGAGGTCGTTGCATGGTTACGTACTTTCTTTTGGCACTTGGGGCACATCCACATGGCCCTGCTGGCAGTTTTGAGAGGGGGGTGCAGGCAGTCGGGGTGGTACGCTCGGGTGCAGGTGTGACACGGCTGAAGATCTCCGTCTTCTTTACACACCGCGCAGTGATCATCATGCTGCAGCTCCTCCTGTGTGTCACACAACCATCAAAGATAGATGTTACACCCGTTATTTACAAAGTTATATAACACCACTACTACACAACACCCTGACGCCAACTAGAAAAACTGGCTTGTATATCCAAGACATTGTGGAAATGGCACGATCTGTTCAGAAGATGGCACTATTTCACAACACGGTTTGGGATGATTTAAGAAGCAATGTAAGATAGCACGGTTACAGACAAACGATCAGAATTCACGCATGCACAAACACACAGACCGGCGGTGACGTTACAGACGTACCTTCCAACCCAGTTCCTCAGAGTCTAGCGTGTGAGTGAAGCAGACAGTTGGTTAGTGTTTATTATACAGTGATCACACACGCGAGCACACATGCTGATGTGTGGTTATTAACAGCTTTAAGCATTCAACTTCACGTTCCTGTTCAACTGTACCCACATACGCACGTTCACACCTAAAACAGGTCAAGTAGATTCACTCTAGATTTAGATTAGTAGAAGTGTAAACAAAAGCACGTCAAAGCTAAAATAAAAAAAAAAACGTAATAGTGGCATCATCATCAGCTTGTTTTCTTGTGCGATTGTTTCATGTTGTTTTAGACGAAAATCGTTGTAACGTATTAATAACATAATGAATTTCATATGTAAAGTTTTGATGCATTAGTAAAACAAAGACAGAAAAGATAAAATATGTGTTCGAAAGAAATAAGCACATAAAATGTATTTAAATAAGGGCTTTTTACTCTTGAAATGGTTAACCACGGGTTATTCTTAACCCCAGGTAAACAGAACACTGGGTTATCAGTTTCACACTGCACACGTCTGGCCCTGCAATGCGGGGTTAACCCTTCTTCGGAGCAGGGTTTCATAACCCCGGGTAAAATGCAGGAATAACCCCACTTCAAAATTACAAGTGAGGTTAAACACAGGGTTTAGAATAAAGATAACCCGGGGTTAAGCGCAGTGTGAAATGCCCTAAAGTGTATGTGTGAAAGCCTTCAATATTAATTTCCGTAAAGCTGCTTCTCAACAATGCAAAGTGCGAAGAGGACACAACAAATAAAATGTAATACAATTGAATTAAAAAAATAATCATTTGAAATGAATTAATTGTAAGTTTGATCATTTCCAGCTCAGCTGTTGAGAGAAGCAAAATGAACTTTACCTTTTGCCGACAGAAACATTGCGCCGTTCAGGTAATGCGAGGCGAGCCGTTTGCGCTAAAAGTGAGATACAAGACGTTTACAAATGACCCGAGTTGTGTAACATTTAAAGGAATAATGTGTCACTGATGGGCAAACAGACAGACCTCGGGTTCGAACATGCCGCTGTACGCTGGGTTCGCTGTACTGCGTCGTTTCCTCTCCTGTCTTTTACTCTGAATCTCTGAAACAAAACACAAGCCAAACTTTAAAATCCAACTGAAGAGTCATTTTTTGAAATTCTGACCACAAACATTTGTTTATAAGGTGATGTTTTGCTCGAATTTGAAAGCTTGCAGTAGATTGCAATGGTGTTATTCAAGCGTGACTCATGAAACAGAAGCTTTTGAAATCTCAAGCTTCACCTCATTTGTTTTGTCTTATTCTGCGTTCAGACCAAACGCAAATGACGTGTTAAGCGCAAGTGATTTAAAAGGTAAATCAATGCAAAAGACGCGGTAGACCTCCTTGCGGCGCGATTCGTGCGAATGAGGCGCCGCGAATGACGCTATTCGCACGAATTGATCGTATCGGCCGTTTGACACGTGATCCTCACGACTTGAAAAATGTGTACTTTGGCGAAAATTCGCGCCCCGTTAACCCATCAGGAGCTTGCTCTAGTAGTGACGTGATCATGACATTGCGATCCCAAACAACAACGGAGGACAAAATCATCGTTGCTGTATGTGGATACCTGGAGCTGTACGATACATATTTTTTTATCAAAGCTGAAATAAAAAGGATCTTGCTTGGAAGAAAGTGAGTGAGGAGGTCGGACAATTTGGTAAGTTGTCAAAATCGATTTGAATATATAAATACGAGACTGGAGCCGCCTGGCAGAAGCCCCATGACGCGAATTCTCGTCTGTAGTGAAGTGAATTTGACGCGCGAACGAAGCGAGTAAACTCAAAATGTTCAAGCGTCCAACTACGATTTATTCGCTCAAGTCGCGTTTGGTATGATCACACAGTAATTCATGCAGAATTCTTTTTTTATTTTACAACTAACAGCACATGGCACAAACTCACCCTCCAGATGTTCTGTCGTCACCAGACCTAATGACACCATGAAGTTAAGTTTCTGTGGAGAAATGAATACATTAATACGTTTCTTCGTCAACAAAAAAGTTCAACCTGCCACAAGCACGGATGACACAGTTTTACTCAGCTGTCATTGAATCGGTTCTGTGCTCTTCTATAACAGTTTGGTTTGGGTCAGCCAGGAGATCAGACAGAAGAAGACTGCAGCAGACCGTTAGGACAGCTGAAAGGATAATTGGTGTTAACCTGCCCAACCATCAGAACTTGTACAACTCCAGAGTAAAGAAACGGGCAGGTGACATCATCACAGACCCCTCTCACCCCGGTCACAACCTGTTAGCACCTCTCCCCTCAGGCAGACGTTAGAGATCTCTGCCCGTCAGAACATCTAGGCTTTAAAACAGTTTTTTTTAACACATGCGTACGCACATGAATTTGTTCTTAACCTCGTCCTAATGTTAGTGATTTTGGAGTATTTCGAAAAGTATACCCGTGCACAAGTTAAGTCATTTGCATAAAACACACCCCGAACATTTCCATATTAGGGCTTTCCGCCTAACCTTTCATTTACCACCTGTCGCCACTTAAGCTACTTCAGGAAACTCCATGTGATGCTCTCTACAGACGCGCTCTCGAAAGTAATTCCAAGTGCGCAGTAGTCAAATTCAGTTCATATCCAATAAAACACAGAGAGAGAGAGAGAGAGAGAGAGAGAAAAGGAAAGATCTTTTCGCTTATATTTAAAATAAATTTCTGTACGAAAGTTTTTGTGAATCATGATTTGTTCGTGAAAGCATCCGTACGCAGGTTTCACGGACAAATTTGTGCGTACACATGCTTAGTGAATGAAAGCCAATGTTTTTTTAACAAAAATATTTTTGGAGAAACATTACAGGAGCGTTTTATTTGAACGTTACATGTATTGCAAAATTTAAAAAACTAACATCCAAAAAAATATTTTTACCGAAACGCAGAGCCGGTCCTCCCTATAAGCGAAATAAGCGGCTGCTTAGGGCCTCTCCGCCACTAGGGGGCCCCAAAGAGCACATGAAATTACATCTTTTTTGTGAAATATTCACAACACAAATCCATTTTCTCACGTAGGACTGTACCTACAATTTTGTCTGTGAGTGTGTCAAAATTACACTAAATACAGTAAATAAAATAATATTAAATCATCCTCAAGGGCTGTGTGGTTTTAGAAAGGGGGTTCACGGGTTATGATTCAAATAAAATTAAAATGAAATCTTTGCATATATTTAAACGTTTGAAAAGTAAATTCCACAACCTTTGTCTGGTCCGTGCTCAAAATTTAAAGGGACAGTTCGCCTAACGTTAGAAGTAATGAAATTATCCCAATACAAGTAATGCAAGGTTTGTGTGTTTTTGTTTTTATGACATTCCTACATCCCAAACACATCTACAACTAATAGAATTGGGTGTGTCCCCACATAAATTTCTGCTTATGGCCCCGTAAAGGCTTGGGCCGGCCCTGCAGAAACGTTTAGAAAACCAAAAATGACATTTTTACAGCTTAATGGAAATGTTAGCAAAACGTTCAAAAAACGTTTTAAGGGAGCGACCCAGAAATGATACGACTACACTAGTTTGTACTGTACCTCTGGATCCTCTTCTGTCTTTTTGGCTGGGGTTAAGGGATCGGGGCTAGGTTCACGTACGGCACTGTCCGTCTGTGAGGCTGGAGAGCTGCTGGGGATCTGTGGCTGGATGATTATAACCTATAACAGCACAGTGCTTACATGAGTTATTCATTCCTGGTTAATGGGGATGCACCGAATGTTTGGCAACCGAAGCCCCGCCACTCTCAAAATCTCTGACATCGCACAGTGGTAGCGTGCGCACAGTTCGCTGTACCTAACAACTTGGAATGTCAAGCTATGTCTGTGCATCCCTAGTCCACCTTCTGAGAGAACTGTCAGTCAGCTTTTGTGGGCGGAGTTTAGAGAGAAGTGAAGTGGAATGGTTGTCAGTCAGCCTCAGCATGCATTGCTTGCATGGATGTTGGCTTATGTTGAATTGTTGAGTGCATGACGTTCTTTCTGCAGTCAGTTAGTTCATTGAATAAGGGAGAATTTTTTTTTGGAATCGACTTCGTTTGCTCAATTTTATATTTTAAGTTCAATTGTATTTTATTGAAAAGCACAATTGATAATTCAGTTTATGCAATAGTGAAAAAATTGGCTTAATTAATAGAAGAAATCCAAACAACCATGTTCGATATTCGGCCAAGTGTTTCATAATTATTCGGCTGCGGCCAAGAATTATAATTTCGGTGCATCCCTACTGGTTAATATCTACGTGTAGTCTTACACATCAGATACCTCAAAACAACATCACATTCAAGATCTTACAATTGCCCACAAACATTCCCACCAGGTACATTCTGACCTTGCTGTCCGGGCTGAAGATCATAGGCTGCACCTTGATGGCCTCTGTGACCCCCGACACGCCTTGAATCCCGGGCGATGCCGCAGAGATGATGGCATACGCCACTCCGGGGTTGGCCGTGGAGACGCCGGACACGGCCGGTGGCGTCGATGAACTCTCATCCTGCCTGTTGGACAATCTCTCATTGCGGAAGGTGCTGTTGGCAGTTGGCAGAGATGCGCCCTGGCTCTTTGGGCTGATCACAGCCATGCCCTGCGACACGGCCAGCGTCTGGCCCGACTGCTGCTCTCGACATGGACTGTGGGGAAGGCTGTCTGGAATAAGAGTCTTTGGCCTAACCTACAGAGACGGAAAAATGTTGATGGGTGTTGGATTAATGAATCGTCAACAACCTTAGTATATTAAAATCATAATTTATTGCATACTTTCAATTGGGAGAAGGGTGTCCCAAACCTCTAAATAACAGTACATTTTTCAGCTTTTTTCCATTGTTATTTTTAAATATATATATTTTGGATGTTTAAAAAAGTTCCAAATAAAAAAGTTTTAAATGATTAAACTACGTAAAAAATGTGTCCCGGATCTTCATGTGTAACAGTGTATGTTTTTGTCCATTGGCTGAGACTGAACTTAGCAAACCCCTAAATTTTTTATCCCTCTCTCTAGTAGCTACATGGTGAGTAGGTCGGTCTTATCATTTTGAAGTAAATGTCTTCAAAAGACTGAAAATCTGGGACATATCGTTGGGTATTGTTTCGGTAGTGACAAAAATGGTTTCGGTAGTGACAAAAAGGAAAAATTAATTCTTTATTTGGGGAAATAAACAAAACTCTGTACAGTTATGCATATTATTAGAACTTTAGTATGTTTTTGTAGTGATAAAGTATGTGAGCTGTAGGTTTTCTATTAGATATTTACGGTCAGATATGTGTCTGCTATATATGCTGGCTGTGTATGTGCAACAACGTTATTTGTGTTAACATAAAATGTTGAACGTCTGTTTTAGCCGTGCAAATTAAATATTGTGGAAACTGCTCAAATATTACCATAACTACTGAAAATGTGTGTGTCACGACAGAAACATGGGACGTTTTTCCAAAAATAAAGTATATTCAATTATTAACTTATATGTTATGATAGTGTTTGGCTCAAGGTATATAAAAACGAATGAATCCTTAACTTTGAAATCAGTACGATCAATTTGCAAAGAAAAGTTTGGATTCAAAATACAACAAATCTCATAAATTACACTTGAAATATTGTTAAAATTGTAACTGTTATCAATTATCATGTAAAATATATATTTAAAAAGTAGATTTATACAAAATCTAAATATTTAAACTTATAAAATTATATATTATTGTGTTTCGGTAGTGACAAAATTTGGGGAGAGGAAGAATATTCGAAAACGTTCTGAAATTACAATATGAAAATTAACTGCACAATTACTAGAAATGTGAAACCTTTGATATCAAAGTAAACTCCAGTAAAATTCCTAGATACTATTGTGTTTTTGAACCTCACTATATTTACTTACAATTTACTACAAGGAAACTACAATTTCCTTAAGCAAATACTACAGTATTTTTACGTGTGTTCCAGTTAACCAGACTTTTATTTTGAAGGGTCGACAGGAAGACTATTGAGTTTAAGTGTGTTTGACGATAGCTTCACTCACACAGTAAAATGCTCTTAAAACAAATTTTCTCTCACTTGCCCCTACAAAACATTCACAAGCGGACAAGCGTTAATGTCAAGCCCTGACTATACCCAAAAAGATTAATGAGCCACTTTGCATCGTGTGATTTTATGTCAAATGTAAACTGTTGTGTAAACACATCCATACTGGGCCATTAAGAACAGCGTGATACCTGAGGTAGCACGCTGGGCGAGTGTCCCGCCAGCCTCTGAAGACAGCTCACGTGAGGCACCTTGATGGGAATCGCAGTGAGGGCTCCCAACATCTGAAAGAGAGAGAGAGAGAGAGAGAGAGAGGGTCATGCTTTGGATTATGCAATGTGACCAAACAGATTAATTTCTGTGAATAAATTCTTCCATTTACAGTCAGTACTAGATAAAGGTATGTAGTGTGTAGATTCCATTTTTTTCACTGTTATCAGTCATGCTCACTTCTTCTCTTTTAAACATGTTTAAGATATCTAATGGCGCATGCAATCGATTACATCACTTCTACAGTATACATATATAGAGCGAAGTGGCGACAAAAAGTGTGCCATGTTTCATCCGTTACGTAACATTAATCCGAGAGTTCACACGTGTAATATGTTGAATGTACTTTTCGGACATTGATTCCAGCAATCAACGCTCAACTTGTAACTTTTTCTGATGCGGGTAATTTGTCCGATCATATTCGGTATGTTTTGGTATGATATGGTTTAAGTGACGGTCAGATTTAAGGGTGGAGCTTTATTGTTTTCTTTAATAAAAAAGCTTTTTTGCAATTACGGAATCCTGAGATCGAGCTGGATTATTTAACCATATTGTTTGTAGAAAACTCCACAAAAGTAAATATAAACATCACACCAGTTTAGTAATTCTGGGAAATTATGGATATGTTCTGGCACCGTGGTCAAATAAATACTAGATTTAATAGGATTTATTTTTAACATCATGTTTTGGAGAAGCAACATATGTTATTAATATAAGACCTCCCAAATTTAAACTCAAGTGAGGTGGCCGTACTGTAATTCTCATTGTATTGTCACATCCGCAACCTTGTCGTGGAGACGCTGTGTGTCTCGTTGCGAAAAGAAAGCCTCTTTGTTTGCCCTTCCAAAAGATGAAACAACTAAAAATGAATGGTTACGTTTCATTTACAACAATGTTCCAGAAAAGTACAATCCGAATGCATTTCACCGACGATTGCTTTACGAACCTGGAAAAGAGATTAAGACTGGCTATGCGCGAAAGCTTTGGTTAAAAAGTGGGGCCATTCCAACCATTACAACATGCCAGACGCACTTCAGATTCACAGCCTGTAAGTTTATCTTCATTGTAAAAGACTTTGTTACGGACTAACGCGGCTTGAGTTTGTCGTGTGTTTGTGATCTGCAAATGAAGAAATTTGCGCAATGTGAAAAAAGACAACATAAGTCCTAATAATCAGTAATAATGTTACAACTAGAGGCAACAAATGTCATGTTTTTTATTTAGCATTTATTTTGGGTTTATTGTCTTTGTTGAGTCACAACGAGACGTGATCAAGAAGGGCCAAAGCGGTCACGTTATTTATTGTATTACCATTCCCTGCTGTAAATTAACCTTAAATCGTGTATACACTTTACTTTACATCAAAAACAGACCATAATATTAATTTAGCCATGTCATTTGACCTCCTTTAAGGGAACGCCTGATCAACACAGCATAACACCAAGTCGGCTGCCCTTTAGGAATATCAATTAACCAACTAAGGAAGTAATTGTGAACCATTTTCACTCGTTTTGGTGCAAATAAAAGTGACAACGGGTATACTAAATAGGCAACAGAAAGGGTGGTCTGGGGAGGACCATTCTCAGAGGGTCTTACAGACCTCCATGTGCTGTGAAGTATCGGGATGAAATCCTCCGATCTATTGTCCGATCTTATGCTGGTAGAGTCCAGAGCCCTCCTGGTCCATGATAACGCCCAACCTCATGTGACAAGAGTCTGTAGGCAATTTCTGGATGATGAAGTTATTGGTGACATTGACTGGCCCTCGCATTTCCCACACCTAAATCCAGTTGAGAACCTCTGGGATCTCATGTATCTGAAGCCATCAAGTACCACCATAGACTGTCCTTGAGCTCACCTATGCTCTGATCCAGAGGAGATCCCACAGGACATCATGTACCATCTCATCATGCCCTGATATTGTTGGGAGTTCATACGGGGCACGTGGGCCATGAACATTACATACTAACATTAGGAGTTACTTTGATAAGGTTGAATCTGCCTGTATTTCCAATTTTGGATTTTACTGTTATTCCCGACCAGAATGAGTTTATGATTTTGCCTTTCATTGACCATTGTCACATTATTTTGGTCTCACAACATTATGCAAAAAGTATATAAGTGAAGAGTTTTAACCTGGATATTTTGTTCACTAAGATCTAATACAGTGTGATTTACGTGTTCCCTTGATTTTTTTTGAGAAGTTAAAGTTAATACAGCCGCAAAAAAATAAATAAGAGACCATATAAAAAAATTAATTCATCTTATATATTTTGGTTGCTTTTGTGAGTTATATAAAATGTAACTGCTTGCGTAAACTACACAAGTAATATCGAAATACCAATTAAATTAATTGAATCGTATCGTATACAAAAATTCGGAGGCATCAGCAAATATTGTATCGCTGGCGGAGAAAATCGATACTACACCGTATTGTGATAAATTGTCCGATTTTCACCCCTATGAACTACTAGCAAAGTTTCTCCCAAATATCAATTAAAAATATTGTTTTGCATTTATTCGCAGATCATGAAAACCGAAGAAACACTTGAAAAAAACATAAAAGATGCTCTGAATTTTTCAGAATCTCAAATACGGCAACGAAAACAAGATATTGACTTTTAAGCAACACAACAGTAAAAGTAAAAATCGACTTTATGTCACTCCGAGGTTTGATTTTGTTGAAATTCAAAAGACACTGAACCGGAATGAGTACAATACATCTAGAAATGCGGATTAAATAAAAATTTGAAATATTTTTTTTCTGCACCTGTAGTATATTACAAACTATACATCATTAATACAATTAACCTTTAATATGGGAAATGCATCTCACTATTATCAACATGTGTGGTGTTATATTGTACTTACATTTACACTATCTGTGTATATTGACCCTAATCCTGCCATTCCAACTTCCTTTTCTTATGTAAATCCGCATCAGTTCACCTAAAACAGTCTGTTTTTTTATTTCATTGAATTATAAATTGAAGGCATTTCAGTGCTGAGCTGAATGACGCACAAGTCTGACCTTGACTAAACATCTAAATATTTCTTCTTCCCAGCACGCTTTGGTCATAAATAAAATACTTTTTATTTAACGTAATACAATAAGATAACACGTATCGAGCTATCGCTGTGAGAGATCGGAATTCCTGAATCTCAATATACCTGATAACAGTTGTAAATCCACTTTAACTTGCTCTTGCAGATGTTCTGTGCAGATATATTTGCAGTTTCTCTTCAAGGGTTAATGTGAACTCGACTTCTATTGTGTAGTTGAATGTGAGCTGTTCTCTGACTGGGGTTTGTATAAGACCACACTTTGAGTTCTCTCTCTCTTTCTCACTCATCTGTGTTTATTGTGTGATGGCAGGCTGACGGGAGAAGGCGGTGCGGCCTCAAGCCTGTTCCCATGACAACAGCTCGGATGAAATGTCTTGCTCCGTCAGGGCTGTGATTTGAGTAATAGCTGAATCCCGTAACCTTGAGCGCCTTTATTCTGCTTTATGTTGTGAAAGCTCTGAATTAAACAGCAGGCCTGCGGTAAACGTCCCGTCAGCACATTACACATGCCGTACGAGTATTTAAAACTAGACCAGAGCACATGGTGATCTCTATCGTAGTATTCTTGATACTTGACAGAAAACATGAACGATTATAAAGTGAAGCTTCTTATTGAGAAAACAATATTTTTTATTGGTAACACTAATTTTTTTCTATTTTATTAAATATTAATTTCATATATGATTTGCAGTTGTTTTCTGCAGAACACACAAACAAGTTAAAACTTCAGCGGTAACAACACACAAAATGTGGCACCCCACATTTATTTTTTGCTTATTAAAAGAATAATAAGAAAAGGGTTTTACTTCGAACAATCTATAGACCAAATAACTAAATACCAACAACTTTTCTTTAAGTATTTATTACAAAACTTAAGTATTTTTGCACTACACTTAGCGAAGCATTCTGTAAATAATCAGCTAGATTTCTAGTCCAAACAGGGCCGTAGTGAAACATCAGGATGAATTAGCTCACATCTCATCCTGCCCTGGAATCCCATGATGCTTTGGGCTTGTTGTGCCAAAAACAAGACTTAAACAGTAGCACCTATTTTTAGTTTAGAGTGCATCCTGTATTTCACGTGACTTACTTTCCTGTCAAATGATGGAGGTCTTATAACGGTTTATCAAAAATAATGCTTTGATGATACACTTTTGCGCTAAAATGAATTAAAAATTAAGTACCATAAATACGACGGTTAATAAAACAAACCTGCAACTCCATGTGGGGGTCACAAGCCTTAGGCTGACCTCAGGATCAAAGGTTTGTTACAGACGGTCATTAAACTTCTGTTTGTGTTAAATGAGGCTGTTAACAGCTGCTCTGGGATCAGTCTGACAGCTGTTTAAGAAACTATGTAAAGTAACATCACATAACAGATGTCAGTTAAAAATGATGTTTTGTGCTCTCCTCCAGCACTTCCCCCTCTACCAGTTGCGCAGTACCAGTTTACGCCACATAGAGGCGCTATGAGCAGATATATACCCAGTCTTCAGTGAAATAGTGTTTTACACGTGGGGGTGGTATACGTGATGTTTACCCCAATAAATGCTCCACTGAAGCTCAAAACTGTACCCAAATCAGTTTTTGGAAGTGATAAAAGCGGCCCAACATGACATTAGATAGGCTAGATCTATAATATTGAAATAATGCATATAAACAGTCAAGAGTGTTTGTAGGTTGTAATGTACGCTGGGCTTTGAAAATAGTATTCTAGATTTAACAACATGTGAAAACAGGGTTCGATACTAAAGATCATTAGAATCCCACAGACTAAAAATAAAACCAGTATATAAATGCATTGTGTTTTCTTTTAAACGGCTTTTTATAATTGAGGAAATTCAGTATTTGCCTTACTGTAGATTTATTTACACAGTCGGTCAGCCGGAAATCGAGTACTAACTTTTACACAATTCACAAGCTGCAAAGATTGTGTGCAAGTGCAATTTTCGGAGAAATTGTTACGTTTCAAGAAAGGCGATTAAGTGTATTCAAGAGATTCCTGGAAACATAGGTTCTCGAGTTTCCAGGTGAAATAAGAACCGTTCCGCTGGGAAACAGTAAAAAGAGACGCTTCTAAGACAGTCAAGACGTCTTAAGGAAAAAAATAAGGGGGGAAGGGCAACAGACCTGCATTTATATGGACTATAGTAACATCATTATTGTCGTATACTAAAATGTTTTTTACAACTTTTTTAATGTGCATTCTTTCATTAGATACATTCATACAATAAAACTAAAATAATAAAAGATCATTTAAAAAATATATTGGGGCCTTTGTTTACATGATTTAACTGTCAAATTGATAAAACCGTCATAACATCTTTGTCAAAAATGGTTTATCTATCAACATACAGCTCAGTCACAATTTGGAACGTTTTTAACGAATGAATTGCATCCAGAATAAAAGTTTGTGTATACATAATATATGTCTGTGTACTGTGCATATTTATTTTGTATTTATAGAAAACATATACTCAAACACTGGAAAAAAATGTTAGTAGGATTTACAAAAAAAAAAAATGAGGCTTATTTTTAAGTTTTTACAGACTTTTGAAACTACTTTTTATTCATTGCCTATTGATTCAGAAGGTTTCTTAGGAGTATGCCGAAACAAACATGCACCACGTAAAAGTGAAATAATGCTGTGCGGAACCCCAAACCCCTTATTATCCTGCTCCAAATGACTGGACAGGTGGTCCGAGATGTGTCCCCCCATCCCGTTGTCATCAACACGAGAGAAAGGCCGTGATTGGCTGTCCTCTTGCTGTGTGATGGGTGCTTGTAGAGTCGAATCGGTGGGCAGCTGGAGGAGCTGAAAAAAGCTTCAAATCTCTGAAACAATACAGCCATAAAAGGCAGTAAAACAATCCAGGCGCTCCGGGGCGGCGAGAGGGGGAGGGGCTGGAGAGGAGGAGTGAAAGGAACGGGGGAGCGACTACTCATGCGAATGAAGAGTCCTCTCTGTTGGGAAGTACTCTGGTATTATTTATAAGTCCTGCCCTGGCATATATAGTCCAGTCAGAGTAGACAACATCCGTTTGACGTAAAAGAAAACCCAGTGAAGACTTCATAAAAATAACAACAGACATCATAACATTATGTCGTAATACCATTGCCTGCGTTTGTTAAGCACCACGAACATTTCGGACGATCGTACCATAAAATGACAGATTTTAACGTTTCGTCGGCTCGACAGACAGGAACACAACAGTCAAACATTTTAAAGTCCCTCGCAGTCTTACATTGGCTTGCGTCAGATTAAATACGTAATCTGCTCTGACTGAAGTTTGTGTGTCGAGTGAGATTTTTGTACTTCCAGCCTGAGCAGATGAACGTGTTACGTATCGCGCCGTGATGGCGTGAAATTACTATGATCACATGTTGTGAGGTTGATGGAGGCCGTGTCTGATTGATGTTCTTTCGGTATGTGATTGGTGGTATTCTATTCAGAATTTCACTGATGTTTGTGTAGTGTTGTGTGTTGTACATGTATGCGGCTTATGCTAGTGAAGTGTTTTGTTGTACCTGTGAGCGGCTGATGTTTTTGTAGTGTGTTATTGTACCTTTGAGTGTCTGAAGTTTACGTAGTGTTGTTGCACTTGCGAGTGTATGAAGTTTGTGTAGTGTTGTTGCACTTGCGAGTGTATGAAGTTTGTGTAGTGTTGTTGTACTTGCGAGAGTATGAAGTTTGTGTAGTGTTGTTGTACTTGCGAGTGTCTGACGTTTGTGTATTGTTATGTTTTGTACATGTAAGTGGCTAATACTAATGAAGTGTTTTGTGTGGTTGTACCTGTGAGCGGTTGATGTTTTTGTAGTGTGTCATTGTTCCTTTGAGTGTCCGAAGTTTGTGCAGTGTTGTGTGTTGTAAATGTTAGCAGCTTATAGTTAGAGAAGTGTTTTGTGTTGTTGTACCTGTGGGTGTACGATGTTGTTGTAGTGTGTTATTGTACCTTTGAGTGTCTGAAGCTCGTGTAGTGTTGTATATGTAAGCTGCTAATGCTAATGAAGTGTTTTGTGTTGTTGTACCTGTAAGCGGCTGATATTTTTGTACCTTTGTGTGTCTGAAGTTTGTGTAGTGTTGTTGTAATTGCGAGTGTCTGAAGTTTGTGTATTGTTGTGTGTTGTACATGTAAGCAACTAATGCTAATGAAGTGTTTTGTGTTGTTGTACCTATGAGAGGGTGATGTTTTTGTAGTGTGTTATTGTACCTTTGAGTGTCTGAAGTTCGTGTAGTGTTGTATATGTAAGCTGCTAATGCTAATGAAGTGTTTTGTGTTGTTGTACCTATGAGAGGGTGATGTTTTTGTAGTGTGTTATTGTACCTTTGAGTGTCTGAAGTTCGTGTAGTGTTGTATATGTAAGCTGCTAATGCTAATAAAGTGTTTTGTGTTGTTGTACCTATGAGAGGGTGATGTTTTTGTAGTGTGTTATTGTACCTTTGAGTGTCTGAAGTTCGTGTAGTGTTGTATATGTAAGCTGCTAATGCTAATGAAGTGTTTTGTGTTGTTGTACCTATGAGAGGGTGATGTTTTTGTAGTGTGTTATTGTACCTTTGAGTGTCTGAAGTTCGTGTAGTGTTGTACATGTAAGCTGCTAATGCAAATGAAGTGTTTTGTGTTGTTGTACCTGTAAGCGGCTGATGTTTTTGTACCTTTCAGTGTCTGAAGTTTGTGTAGTGTTGTTGTAATTGCGAGTGTCTGAAGTTTGTGTATTGTTGTGTGTTGTACATGTTAGCAGCTTATAGTTAGAGAAGTGTTTTGTGTTGTTGTACCTGTGGGTGTACGATGTTGTTGTAGTGTGTTATTGTACCTTTGAGTGTCTGAAGTTCGTGTAGTGTTGTATATGTAAGCTGCTAATGCTAATGAAGTGTTTTGTGTTGTTGTACCTGTAAGCGGCTGATGTTTTTGTACCTTTGAGTGTCTGAAGTTTGTGTAGTGTTGTTGTAATTGCGAGTGTATGAAGTTTGTGTATTGTACATGTAAGCAACTAATGCTAATGAAGTGTTTTGTGTTGTTGTACCTATGAGAGGGTGATATTTTTGTAGTGTTTTATTGTACCTTTGAGTGTATGAAGTTTGTGTAGTGGAGTGTGTTGTACTTGTAAGTATTGCCAATTAAGTGTTTTGTGTTGTTGTACCTTTGAGTGTTTGAAGTTTGTATTGTGTTGTTGTACCTGTGAGCGGCTGATGTTTTGTCCGACGGGCGTTTGGAGGTTGATGGGGGACGTCTGGAGCGTCTCAGAACTCAGCGTCTTTTGTCCATTAATGTGTGCCGTCACCATGGAAACGGGAGTCTTGGCCGGCACCACAGAGATGGCGATGCTCTGGCTGGGCGGCTTGATGAGGGCGAGGGGTTTGGCGGCCGTCCCCACAGGACAACTTCTGACGGCGAGCTTCTATCAAATACAAAACACAAAAAGCGGCACATCACTAAACCTGAATGTGCTGCAGGACTTTGATTGTGAAAGTGAGCGTCAACAGGGTTCTTTTTACACAACTTTCACTTTGTTTGTGTACAAGCAAGTTCATTCATCAAAGAATATCGCTAATTTACACAAATGTGGTGTTTACAAAACACCAAACTCAAGTCGAAACTTCAAGCTTTCATTTTAACATCAGTCTACGTTTGTATTTTTATGACATTCTCGTTTCTTTTCAATTCTAGAGAGAAATATTACACTAGTGACTAGATGATCAAACCACAGAAAGCAGACAGTTGTAAAAAATGATTCGTAATTCCAGTGGCAATATCTAAACATCTTCACAACAAAATCATTTATTCAAGGAGAAAAACTGCATTTCATACTAAAACATGTTTTAAGACAGCACTTCATAAATCACGTTCTTTTCATAACCCATCAGAAGCAATCTTACGGCGACTTAATCGCATGAAGCTGTTTTGTTATTACTCCACACGCAATATCCCGGAGAAGCTTTTTTCAGCCGAGTTCACATCAGAACTGCTCTTAATATTTCATACTCCGTTCCACGGTTCCCCTTCTCATTTCTGAATGGCTTTTATGGTTTCGTGAGGGTCGTGAGACCCGGGGGGGGGGGGGGGGGGGAGACGGCGAGAGAGACAGGTCTTTCATTCTCACACACTATCTCTATGTAAGGGACTTTTCAATATGTCCTCCACATCGGAGCCACATACAGGCAATAAATCCTGACAGACAGCCACTTATATTCATAATGCTGTTTCTCTCCAATGCTCACTTTATGATGAAAGAATCAAAGCCTTTAGACACAAATCGCATTTCCAATTTACGTCGCTGCGGTGCTCTGACTTCAGAAGGCATACGTGTAAAGTTCTTTATTGGCATTTGCGCACATCACACAAGTAATTCGATCATTGAGATTTCGGAGGTAAACTTTGTTAGAAGAAAATACAAATAGTGCATTTCAATACAATACGATATAACATAATAACATATTATTGCGTTGAGAACCTGCAGTTCTTCATCTGCTCTTTAAACATTCTTACAACGACCAATAACCTCCGCTTGCTTGCTTATATTGCCCTTCAAAGTAAAAATAGTGTCAGTTTAACCCTATTGCCTAAAAACTTGTCGAACACTGCATTTAAAGTAGAGATTTTCCAGTGTTTGCATCTAGAGGGTCAAATGTATTATTTTATTCTCTATATAGCGCCGGATATCAAGGGAAGTCATTTAGAGTTACCTTTCGTACAGGTCTATACCTTGTTCTATTATGAAACAAACTAAATAGCCTTGTTATTTATCTTTCTTGCATTATGGTTTGACATTTTTGTCATTGTACATTTGTCAAGTGTGCATATACACAGGTGAGGACACTACAACCAGCGGACGCATGCGTCGGAAAATACATTGCGTCAACCACCTGAAAAGCAGATACAAATATTCGTGTTTTTAAACGCTCCCAGGGCTGTTAAGATGGCAACACTCGCTCCACAGCTGCGAGTCTAAGAAATGAAAAGACGCGTTTTGACAACCAGCAAAAGTCCAGTCTCCACCTGATGACATGTTTTCACCTAGCTTGGCTGTCAGAGGGAAATACTCCTTGCCTCGGCTTTGCAAATTTCAAAACATCGGACTATTTCTGTAGTTTAAATTGAGCAGTGCATCTACATAACGGAGTTGTACATATCACAATCTTTTGCCGCTATCTCCTCTTAAATCTTAATTTAGCGCCAAACGTTAGCGTTCCACCGAAGACGTGTCGCATTAAGATCTGCAGACATCAAGATCAGGTAAATAAATTTACACTTTTAGCTAACTGTAACACCGCTGTTGAAAATGCAGCAGTAATAAAGTATTTTTATCGGTCAGTAAGTTTACTATTTGCTATAAACCAGGTTTGTGCCCGATTATAAACCATAAAATATTGTATCTAGATTTAGCGTTAGTGATATTCATAATATTAATAGCATTAATAATAAGCATTTTGTGAACATTTTATTATGAATCATGTGTTAATTGGGATATTCTTTAGAATCAGTTATTAATGCCATGGAAAGGCTACTTGTAGTAACTTTTGCTCATGATAGATTAATTTTAATTGTAACATTCAGTAGTTTCTATTTTAAAATATAAAAAATAATATAGACAACTAGGACTTCGCTTTAGCACCAGGACAGACTTGCATCACATTTTCTCAGTTACCAGAACTTCTATGTTCAATACATACTGTGGGTAACGGAATATAAAATAAACATCTTAGAAAGAGCAGTTTTGCATCCATTCTAAATCATAAACATCTTACAGACGTCTTCTAGATGTCTATATGACATCTGATAGCAGCCGTCTACGAGACGCATTGCAGCTGAGCAAACTATGCATTGCAGATGGAGTGTGCTATCAGGTCAGGGAACATCCTCCGGTTAAAAAAAGAATTTAATCAACGTACTGCTAAACTTTCTAAAACGTTAGAAAACGTTTTTCTTACATTTTTAGTGGAACAGTAAAACCATTCAGAAACAGTTTTTCTAACTTAATAACAGGAACGTTTAAGTTACGTCTTAGAACATATTTTGCTAGTTGGGTGGCAGTTAGCATTTCTGCAATCTATTTTGCCGTAATGCAACGTGTTTACTGTTAAAAATAAAAATCCACAAAGACTGTCATAAACTCTTTTTTTGTTTGTTTACTACAGTGAAAGCTGCTAAGCGGCACAAACCATGAATAAATCCTGATCCAGACCCCGAGAGCAGGTGCCGCACGAGTCATTTAGAAAGTGCTAACGCCGCTCAACGCTACGGCAGATTGTTGGTATGTTACTCATTAATTCCCTCACAATGCATGTGGCGCTCTGTTGTTTCAAAGGATCAATGTAATCCACAGACACCCTCCCGACTCGCATCTGGAGGCCACCTTCCACCCTGACGTCCCATTCAATCTCACACACAGCTCATTATGTTAGAGGTCACCCCCTACACACAAACCCATATCAGAAGATAAAAGCTCAAACTGGGTGGAAAAGGATTGGCTCATATTCCATCTCTCAAAAGGGAAACTGTAGTTGAGCTGGATTAGAAGTAGCCATGCAAAAAGCAGCCAACTATGTGACGACAATATTTTCAAACCAGATACAGAACTATAGCTATAAAACCCTTGACCAAAAGATCGTATTAGATATACGAAGAAAACCAGTCAGCTGAACAACATCAAACCCTGAGGATAAATCTGGAACGCGTCCGTCAGTCGTCTCTATCCATGCGTTTAATATATTTACAGTGTTTGACCTAACACTGTATGTTCAGTCAGATTGACAGCGAGCCTCACAGATTGTACGTTCACGTGGAGAGTTATTTCCCAGCATGCCGAGTCGTTCATACGATGATGAGCTTTGAATGAGGGCCTTTGACACACAAACACTCATTAAAGACGTTTACAGCGCTGTAATGAACTGCTCGACCCCGTCCTCAGGCTCAGCATTCAGCTTCCTCTTTCATTGTGTTCATTGTGCCGAATGACTAAAGGACGACAAGCAGCGCTTGGACTCACCGCAGGGGCACCTGAGATATGCAGATGACCTGAGCTCCTGCTTCCTACACACGTGGGGATCCACTGGAGAACCCGATAAGTCAGCGACGTTTGGCGCTGTGTGTTTTCAGCAGTAGCCTGAAGCTGGACCTTTACAGCCTCCTGCCAAACATCAGGCCATGAGCCAATCCTTCACGCTCTGATGATACATGACTGTCTAACAGTGAACATCCAGCAAGACAACAGATCACAGAAACCCAAGAGTCAGAGGCTCTTATCTTTGATTACTTGTTGATTTTTTGCCCATGCACTGATACTCATGATGAAGATCTGAGATGCAGAGCGAGAGGAACCGCAGCCTGCGGCCATCAGATAAGAAGCACAGTACAACCGCAACAGAAACGTTAAAACCCCCAGCCGTCCTGAGTCCTGAATTAATAGTTTAAACCAAATTTATTTCTATGGCACTTTTACACAACTAAGTAACTAATAAAAAATATCAAATACATGCTGTGATTGCAAGCTATTATATATAAGACTTCATTATTATTTTTATTTACTCCTTCCGAAACCTCATATCTCATATGTTTGTCACTAGGTTTTGCAAATATCTAACCAGTAAAAGTGCTTGTCAACTTTTTCAACAGTATGTTCTCATTTAAAAGAATTTGGACCAGGTGCAGAGACGAAAGTTATCGTAAAACCATTCTATCTTGAATGGTATTGTTCAGAATACACAAACCAGAGTTACAGTAATGCCCTTTCAATGAGAGTACACAATGTTAAAATGCACACAATACTAAACACCTATACCGTTAACAACCGTTAAGTTGCCAACAAAGCCAGTTACTTTTGTACGATGCGCACAAGGATGCCAGAAATGAATGTGATGTAACCATCTGTAAATCGGATCATAGAGTCGGCCACAATCCAAACCTTCAGGAATCTTCACGGAGCCTGTATACTCTCACTGTAAAAGTGTTTTGCTTTAACCGTGAAAACCAATTTGAATTATTTTCTCTGGTGATCAACATATCGCCAAAAGTGCCGTCGATAGAGTTTAACCTGAAGCCGGAAGATCAGACGTGTTTGAAATATGACGGGTCTGTGAACCGCCAGAAACCGTTCCATCTCAATTATCACGAATCCTCAAAGCCGATTTCTTTCATCTAATCGATATAACGTTATCCGTGCACGGCGAAAGCGAGTTTGAAGCCGATCGTTTTCTTGTTTCAATTCACCTGATCAATGTGGAGACAACAGTAGGAATATCGTCTCAGACCGAAGCGATAGGCCTGCTCCATCACGCACGCAAATGAAATGCCACCGGCGACATACGACGGCCAGAAAAATCAATCGCCGCTGAACTAAGACAGCCGGCTTCTTCATGACGTACAATAACTAACTCAAGAGACACGGACGCTTCGATCATGTTCGGATCAACGTGACGTTTCTTGATCTGCGTTTCCATTAGAAGAGAAATTTGATTGGAAATGTATATTCGTATTATTAATTTCTCCAATTATGCCAAGCAAAAACTCTCACTGTATGGTAATTAAAAAACAGCAGTCCTACCCATGTGCTTACCCTCAGGCAAACGTTGTGAGGTCTATATTTCTCATCGAAAAGCATTAACAGAGGACACGCATAGTGGAACGGATGTATTACATGAATCACATGTGTGAAAGTTGATCACTTTCATCCCCGGCCAAAGAAAACAGCACACGACACAACAGAGATGCTTTCACACATCCGCTCTGATGTTAGGATTTCAATCCCATTCATTGAGAGCGTCCTGCGGCGTTTAAAACGTGAATAAAGCGTCTAATAAAAGCATTCTGGATTACTGGTTAATGACAGGCTGGATTTTAAAAGCTGGGCTGGAATTGAACTCTGCAGGACATGGCCCTTCAGGAAGAGATCCGAATAACACTACAGTATTGATTTACTGAACTGAATTTCCCTTTTCATGCCCAATCTTTACACAGAAGAAGGATCTTGAAGGGAAAGTTCTCCTAAAATAAAAATTCATCACTTATTCATCAATCTGTATGTGACTTTTTCATTAGTGGAAGAGGTTTTTTGAGAAATTTCGGTATTGCGTTTTTACGATGGAAGTCAATGGGGTTCGGGGTTGTTTGGTTATCAACTAGGGCTGCAACAACGAATCGATTTAATCGATAAAAATCGATTACTAAAAGTGTTGGCAACGAATTTCATAATCGATTCGTTGTGTCGCGCGACACGGAGACGTTTGATTATAAAAAAAACTTTATTCGAGCGCGGAGCAGAGTGAACACACTCGGTCTCTCTCGCGCACTGATGCTAGCAGAGTTTGGCGCGTCATAGACAGGGCGGAGCAAAAATAAAAAAAACTAGTGGAGGAAAGATACATGGCGGAGGCAGAGAAATCCGCGCGACGCAAGTCATCCAATGTGCGGGAGCATTTCACACTAAATAAACAGAAAAAGTGTGTGAACTGCAAAATATGCAAAAGCGACATGGCACGGGAGCACCACGGCAATGATCCAGCACATGAAACGCAAACTTGTTGGAGTCTTTGATGAGGAGGAAGGGAGTTCAACAGCAGGTTAAGTCACTACAGAATCCTTCTTTTGTTCCGTTTTGAAGTGAAGAACGTAATGTCCCTGGTGCTTATGTTTACTCGTTATACATCTTAACAAGCATGACAAGTTAGCATTAGCACGTTAATAACAGAAGTAAAGCAGGGGTGGTATAGTTACTTTGGACTTTGCATTGCAAGAATAAAGACACGTTTTTATTCACTAGCCTTTTTTGAACCATTCATTTATCAATCTGTTGTCATGTATAGCTACACTGCAAAAAAAGCTTTTCTTACTTAGTAATTTATTTCTCGTTTCCAGTCCAAGTATCTAAAAAAAAATTCAAGATTACTAGACAAGAAAAATGGCATGAGAAAATTAATTGATGCTTAAAACTTCTGTTTGAAATTAGATCTCATTAAGATTATTTTTCGTACCCCATTGGCAGATAATTTTGCTTGTTTTAAGCAAACAATCACTTAATTTTGAGGTGTTTTTTTCCGGAAAACAAGACATAATTTCTTATGCCATTTCATGTGTCTAGTAAATGTATCTTGATTTAAGATTTTTTTGATATTTGAACTGACAACAGGACAAAACTACTAAGTTAGAAAAGCAATTTTTGCAGTGTATATTCTGTGCTTTCTCCCATATAGGTTATTATTGACAAATATATTTGTGTGTGTTGTACTTTTTAATTTAATTTTAAAGTTCTTTTATAGCTCTTGGTCATCTTAAGCTGTGTTAAAATGTGGTGTATAAATGAAGCTTGCACTTACTACAATGATGGTAATAATTGAATGAATAAGCTTGAAGTGAATTTGAGAGTGTGTGTGTGTGTCAGTGTGAGAGATTGTGAGTGTGTGCGTCTGCAAAAGTGTGTGCATCTGCGAGTGTCTGTCTGCAGTTTAGTGTAGAGAACAAGTTCTTACATTCAAACAAATCCTGTCAAATTTTCTGATTTGTATTGTTCTTTATTTTTTATAAATTATTTATTGTTCTGGCAGCTCAGGTGGCACTTTATTTAAAAAAAAGGCTATATATTTGGCAGATGTAAAACATACATGTGTATGTTTTTTGTGTTAGTCCATTTTTATTTTATTATTATTATAACAGCTCAGGGATGTTCAAGGAGCAACATGTTTGTGCAGTTTCTAAAGATTCAAGTTCTGTTTTTGAAAAAAGGGTTGGAAATGAATGCTTTTCTTGGTTTTGTTTTTATCCGATTCATCGATTAATCGAAAAAATAATTTATAGATTAATCGATTATTAAAATAATCGTTAGTTGCAGCCCTATTATCAACGTTCTTCAAAATCTCTTCTTTGGTGTGCTGCAGACGAAAGTAAAAATGAAAAGTGTCTCAGTTACATCTTCAATAAGTCGAGCGCGTCATGCTCAAGATATGTATTGATCGTTCCTTGTATTCTTTTTCTATATTTAGTTTCCACACGAACAGAAGCGATACCGCACGGTCCTCTCTGATGCTCGTTCCTCACTCATTCATTATGTTTTTGATTCCTTAGACTTTTTCCGATTCATTGTTTTTCAAGGTGATGAGCTTTCCTTTTTTGTGCGAGTTTCAAGTACGAATGTGTACAAACATTTTTACTCCATGTCCCTCCACTTTCTATCGGTCTTTCACACATCACTTACAGTGACCTTGTCAGGAGCCAATCAAAACCTTGTTCTTTACGATGGGCGGCTCTTTGTTTGAGTGACATTTCAAGGACGACCTTCTCTGTCCTCGTTTCTCCCCTCGTTTTATTGGCCACTTACAAAGACATTAGTCTAAAACGCAGTGTTGGGGAAGTGACTTTAAAACGGTAGTCCCGAAAATAACTAATAAAACTATTTAAAATGTTAAGAAAATTGAATCAAATAAAAAGGATCAATTAGTATCTCGTAGAGTGACAAAAGTGTAACTCAATAAAATAAATAAATAAAAAATATAAATATCCATGTAGCAAGAAAACTTTAATAACTTGTCTTATCTGTCCGAACAGATTTCGTGACGTCTATGCGTTATACAGGACAGTTGACAATCTAGAAAAGCGTGTTTGAACTTCGCTCAAGCACATAAAACGACCGTGATAAAGCATTTTGTTTGCATTACATAAACCTTTTTAAACAATAATAGTTTAACGTCATCAGAAAGATATTCATCAAGGAATTTGGCGTCACTTTTCTGTACAGTGGAGAACAGACACAGCTGATGTCCCTATTGATTACCACATGGTCAGATTACTCGGGTTTAAAGAATTCCTACGGATCCCACTGCTTCCTGGGAAATCTCTAGGGATCACCAGAGAGGAAATCCGGTCCAGACACCAAACGCACGAGACACGGACGTCCACCTGATGGTGATCAATCTCCAATATCACACTACGGCGACCTCAGTGAACACTTTTTACTCATCTATAGGAGTCGGACCAACTCTTTTGTAGGAATGGAATTGTACCATAATGTAATCTTTAAAATGAATTTACTCCTTTCACCTGCTTCACCAGACATATTTTCCACGTCTAGCTGAACTGCATGCAGAGTCATAAATCTTGAGTTAGTGTGATAAGAATACATTTCAGCATCTTCAATAAAATAGCTAAAGGCCTCCGGTCCCACTCGAACCCGTGATCAAGGGCATGAGTGTGGAAGATGAGCGTCTCCGGTTCCCTCTCGTCTCTCTCGTGTGTTTAAACCCCCTTCAGGCTATTAATAGCTCCAGCGCTTCGCCTGTAAAGGCTGAGTATAAAGCGTGCCACCTTCTGGTTGCCAAGCACGAACGACACCGGGTCACACGCAGAAGAACACAGCGTAGGGCAGAGATGACATTGGACAAATCGTTTTTATTAATGAATGCTAATAAAGCTCAAGCGGGATTCAAACCTGCAACGTCAAAGTAAACAGTCCAGACGCTAAACCACCTTAATTAAACAGAACACATTTAACAATTTAACAGAAATAAACATCTGAGATTGCTGTTAACATGTGCAGAGAGCCGTGAAAATTCGAGAAAGTAAAATGACTAACAATTATAATTAGTTTGACTTCAAAGTCATTTTACAGAATGTGAAACTATAATTGGGAAAGCGTTTTGTTCCACACAGAACAACTCAAACAGTCCTAAAAGGACTTATTCATCCCAAATAAATACCCTCATGCCAAATTATTTTTATTTCTTAAAGGTGATGCTCGAAAGCCTGACTTAAAATGCCAGACCCCATCCACATTTATTTAAACGGAGAAAAGACCATTTGAAACATTTTTACAACATCTCCTCAAAAGAAGGTCAGTTACAAATTAGAGTAATGACATATTTTATTTTTAGGTGTACTGTCCCTTTAAGAAAGCAACCAATTGTTATTATAGTGTCTGATGTTCATTCATTCTTATACCAACTGTATTGGGCATGAAACCCACAACCTTCCCATGACCTCCAGCAGTTCTGCACCAGATTTTGAAAGATAAGTTGTGAAGTAAACTGGAAACCCATTATCAGCAGTGCAACAGTGGCGCCTGGAGCTACAGCGCAGATCCTGAGCAGATTTCACAGTGATCACACCTGGCCATCACAACAATAACAAATCGATTACAAAATAAACATCCTCCAACAGTACCACTAGTAGAAACTCCATTGGGTCACCTGTCATCAAAGTCGAGCAGGCTAGGTTATGAACACATCAAAATTGGAGCTGCCACATCTGAATCATTACGTGTTCTTAAAAAGTTATTCAATATTTAACAAGCCGTGTAATTTGTTATGAATGTAACATTCAGGGCAATGGGCGGGCATACCACAACCACAAGACACGCACGCCCCCTTTGTCCTGCAAATACTACATAATATATACTCCACCAGAGATGTACATTAACTTTTTTTGCACATAGCACCGGTGCTAGTACAGAGTTTTAAAGTTTTGTAGCAGAAACAGTTGTATCACAAGTATACGTATGTTATCATCTTTAGAAAAAAGGTCATCACAAAAATAGACAGGTAACTGAAAAAGGACATTATACAAATAGATAAATTGGGGCAGTATAATTTTTAGTTTTTACAAAATTTGATTTATGTATTTTCAATGCTTTACTATACAGTAAATACTTTTGTCCATCAAAATACTGTATACTATATTATTAAAGTAAACTGCAGTAGAACATTACTATAGTAAATGTTAAAGAATACTATAGTGTTTACCATAGCTTATACATGTACTACAAGTTAATTCTTTTATCATCTGGTTTAATTTAAGCTGACTTTTATTTTGGCGGGTGGTCGCGCAGACGCTTGAGTTTCAGTACTCTGTGGATGAAGTTCATGTGTTCATGTCCTCGTATAGTACAGACATATCAATGAGTAACACGATTGTAACATCTTAAAAGTGTGCGGCTCATTCACTCATTGACACATAGAAAAAGCAGATGACAATTTAAATAGTAGAATGCCGCTTTAGTGATTCCTTTCAAGTTTTCCCATTTAGTGAAGATCATAGGGCTCAAGATCAATGGACTAGATGCAGCAGGAGAACAAGTTTTAATTAAATAAACTAAATAAAAACAAAAATAAATAGTGGTTCGAAATTAGTTAACCTCACCCTCACATGACCAAGCACAACGACAAATGCACTTCACACAAACAAGTGGCTCTGCCAAACTGTATCGCTTGGGTGCTACACTATTAAATTTAATCGTAGCACAAAACTTTTTTTTGTAGCATGTGCGACATATACAGTATGTACAGCCCTTTACTCTAAGGTACCATACACAAGAAAATATAACAAAACAAATATACCATGTTATTGTGGTCCACCATCCAAATAATGATATCCCCCAAATTTGTTAATTCATCTGCAATCAACCAATCAGCATCAACAACCACAAATATTCAGTTTATAAATCAACTCATATTTATGAGTCTTTGAGAAGACACCTCTACAGCCATGAAACGCTGTGATCATATCACATAAAGTGAGCTTCATAGACAGATCGCAAATGTTTGGAACAAAGCCAACGAAGTCATCACTGCACGTGTCGGCTTTAATCCAAATCGAGTAATCCTATTGGTCATCTAACGTGCTCTAATCTCATTACATCATTATCGTCTCACGGCACAGAAAGCTGCAGAGCGTTGAGTCAGATGTCAAAGACTTCAGCTACAGCGTGAATCATGAAGTCGTGAGGAACAGTTTTAATATCAAACATTGTAGAACTGTACAAATACTGTCTGTTAAAAACAGATGGTGCTCACTCTAAATTCTGATTGGATGAATCTTTGCAAACAGATTCAAACTCACAGAAAGAAATTTCTCACAGTCTGAATCAGAATCATTTCAACGAATCGCTTACTGGATTTATTAGAACAGTCCCTGATGAATCATCTGATATCACAAATCACTTGAAAACTCTTACTTGGGTTTCATTCAATGTGTGTTTTGAGGTCATGTATAGAATAGCAGATATTTAATGTACTTTATATATCTTCCATAGGAAATGGTTAATAAAAATATTGATGACTCATCCTGCACTGAACAATTTTCGTCCAGTCAAGTTCTGTCAAACTGAGAATGTCCCTCCCCCAACACCACTGACAACCAATCAGCAAGCAGCAAAATTCCTCACTGCAATACTATGAAATGTCCTGTGTGATTCCGCTTAGTGTTTCGTAGTAATGACTTAATATTACATAAATATTTTTAGACCTCTCTGAAGAAAATAAATGGGCGCACCAGAGTTTTTGGAGCAATTTCCGCATAGATGACGTGGTTTTGAACGCCATCGCCATGGTAACCATCTAAACTACCTGACGGGGAATAATCAAAAAACGCAGTTGATAAACACGATCACCCTGTGTCGTGTGGAACAGAAGCGTCTTCAAAGAAAATCCGATTCCTATTTGCTAAGGGATAAAGTGCAGTTGATTTGTTTCTCGGTAATGACAGAATTTACCGCAGGCAGCATTGCTATGAGATACAACAGATCAAAATATTAAAAGCCATTGTGTGCATTCTAATAAAGCTTCTGTCGTCTATAGTAAGAAACTATTCCTGGAGAAGCGACTCCTCTGTACAGTTTTGACTCTATTAAAGTAACAGTCTGTAATTACACGTGAACTTTTGTGACTCTTGCTATATCTGCCCATAACATCGGCTGTTGTTGCCATTGGATACGACTGGTTTGCCTAATCAAGTGTGGATGAACTTTCCAAAATATCAATTTTGCCAATACAAATTGATGGCATGCGCTTTAAATGAAAGAAAGAGAGGGTGAGAGAAAGAGAGAGCTTTGCTCTCCAATAGGGATGCACCGATCCTACTTTTTCCTTTCCGATCCGATTCCGATACCTGAATTCTGTGTATCGGCCGATACCGATTCTGATCCGATACTAGCACTGTTTTTCATGATCAAAGTAGACTTGCATATTTTAACTTTTATTGCCAGAGGTGGATAGTTAAGAATGTTTACTTTCAAGTACATTTTAAAATATATGTACTTTATCAGAGAACTTTGGACAAAAAAATACTTTCCTACAGTATGAAGCACAGCATATTTACTCCACTACAGTCCATACATTTTTTAATTTTTTTTTTACTTTAAATCCATGAGTACATTAAAATCTACCATTTTCCTTCACTTAAGTATTTTTACTTAAAAGTATGATTTTTTTTAAATGTTATTTAGTGCTTTATTTAACTTAAAAATACATACAAAACAAAATGTGGTCTCATTAAGCACAGATACTTACAAAATGTTTAACAAATAAATTTCTGTTTATTGCACAAAGCTACCACAATATAAAAGTCTCCAAACTCACTCATGCACATCCTGGACACAAAATGATGCGCTTAATACATTCGCTTCTACGTTATTTAAAGTCATGCGCATTGGACGCAGAATGATGCGCTTAATGCACCCGCTTCACTCACGCACATCCCGGATAGTGATGATCGTGTATTCGCGGGGATCTTTGCTTCCCAAGTTCAAAACAGTTATAACACAAAGAGAAGAGATATGTTATGTGTTTAAATCATAGTACATTGCATCCATCCTAAAGTAAAAAAAAAGAGTTAGTGTATGAATGACGCATAACATAGACCGGTTCCGGTGCTTGAATCTAATAACTTTACACTCAGCGAGTACAGTCTCCGGCAAAATGCATTTTAAACAAAACCACAGTCTACTATCTAGTGATTAGGAAGAATATTAAAAACTTTGGAAAGAGTAACGTCCTGACTGTTCCCGGACACACGCATGCTGGATTGAGATTGACAGATGACCGCACCAGCGGAGGTCAGAGTTTTTTATTTATGCTATATTGGTTTATTCCTCGCATAAAGCTATCAAAATACATGACAACGAATACAGTGCATGACACAGTTTATGGTAATTTCCTGATGGATAGTCCTTTATGAAGCTTTAGAGTAACTTCCACGGGTATCGCAACGGATCGGACTGAAGAGAACCCGTCAGTCCGATACCCGATCCAGCAAAAAACATCCGGATCGGCCCCAATTCCGATCCAGAGTATCGGATCGGTGCATCCCTACTCTCCAATAAGTGAGATACTCTGCTTCAAATAAATCATTTTTACGTCAAATCTGTAGATCTCCCTTGAATATCAAGGACATAAGATATAGTAAAGGGTCGTTTCATAGCCAAATATATTATGTTTAAAAAAGTAAATGTCCGGTTTCACAGACGAGGTTTAAAACTAATCCCAGACTAAAAGGAAAGTTTGAGCTGTCTTAACTGAAAATAAATTGTCTTAAATGTCTTAAAATATGTAATTGCCATTGTTTTGTTTCAATATGCATACCAGTAATATTTTTATCTAATGCATTTTAATAAAAGATACTTAAAGATCTGAGCCTTGTCTGTTAAACCGGTCCTTAGCGACTTTTTTAAAGTCAAATGAGAGTTTTGAGGAACAGATCCATTTTTTAAGCTGTTATTTATATTCCGCTCTGCCTCATCTTCCGTTTGTGTCCAAACATGACGTCCAGTTTATATTAGTGACCACAGCTGTCCATAAACACAATAAAAGTTTCCCTCGCTCTGTACAAGAATAAATCAACACCCACCATCATTCACTTTTTCCAAACCATTTTTGGCTTTAAATATGTAAATGTAAAGATTTATTGGCCTTACATGATCTGGAACCAGTGACCCCACTCATTGTAATCCAATCCAGTTGCTCTCACAATGATGAATGCACGAGCTGTTCTTATTTGATCTATTTTTAAACGCATGCCGTTTTACGCATTGAGTATTTTTATGAGTTGTACATTGGCTTTTTATTTTCATTTTCCTTTTGCATTCATGTATAAATGTTATAGGGACCGTCAGCCTGCGGTAGAGGGATACACAAATCACTTCGGAAAGAACACTGGGCTGCTTTCAAACCAAGACATGCAAGCCAACTCGCATTTGTGCTTATGCATCAAACTTAGGCAAGCTGTAAACGCTTCTGTTTCTCTCAGGGTCCTGTATTTATTAAAGCAACAGTTCGCCCAATAAAATAAATAATAAAAATGCTCTTCTCCTACAGTTACACATGTTGTTTCAACCTGGTGTGACTGTCTATTTTCTATGGTACACAAATGCGTACGTTTTGAGATTAAACACGGCGATGTTTTTAGACAATGAAAGTGAATAGGGACTGGGGCTGTTAAGCTCCAAAACGAGACAACGATTTGCTATTTTTATATTCCTGAGGGGTTCAGTAACGTGAAACTGTATCAGTAAATAATCATTTTAATTTTGTTTCCTGTAATGTAGCACCAACCTTTTTTATGCTGCTTTTCTGTACATTTGAGCGTTACAGTCCCAGTCCCCATTCACTCTCACTATAAGGAACAGAGTGGCTGACTTCTTTAAAGTCGCCTTTTCCTTCAATCACATTTGATGTACCACTAAAGAAAGAATGTCATACAGGTTGAACACAAAAATGAAGAGGAGTATATTTACTTTTTCGGGTGGACTGTTCCTTTAAGCTACACATGAAGGCAAGTAACATGCACAATCCTACAAGACACAAATTAGATATGTATCACTTAATGCTTGAAAGAACAAACGCAGCTTCCATTTCCAAACAGTAAGACAAGCGTTGAGCAAATATCTGTTTTGAAATTGCGCGTAATGGACACACACACAAAAAAACGCAGACCGTGATCATTTCGCAAAGGTGTTGCAAGGTTTTAAGAAGCCCGAAAAATATGTTTTAAAGTAGAGCAGAAAGCAAATCAAAGCCGGGATTTTACGAGCATTTCTGGATCAGTGATGCAACCCAGAGAAATAACACAACAATGCAGAAAGACTCTCATGCAACACGTATTTTAAACTCCAGAGAAAGGACTGATACTTATATGTGGACACGACGCATTTGCCCTGCGGGGAACGCATGATGACTAAACCTTCACAAGATGATGTTGTCAGCTAATAGAAGCCAGAGGGCTGTCTGCATTCATCTGCATTTGAAACATCTTTAAAACGTCATTTTTTCTGGAATATAAGGAGGGTAGATCATTATGGGCCCAGCCTCAAAAAGTGACCAATATAATACTGTTAACAGTACTTTGTTGTAAAAGCACTTTATTATACAACTTTAATCATTACAACTGCAACATTTACGGAAAAGTAATCTGATTGGTATTTGTGCTTCATAAATGGGAAGGTTTAAAACACTTCAGTAATGCAGATCACATAACATTAGTCACGATGAATACATAATTCATTTCAATTTCATACTGTATAATATATTGCATTAAAAGACTTGAATAATACAAAAATCTGTCAAATGATTGGCTTTACATGATCCAGAAGGGAGTTTACAATTAACAGTTTGCTGTAAAGTACTAAGCTGTTTTGAAATATTGTGGTCTTAAAGCGCCGAAGAAACAGTTTCATTAATGCCACATGAAGATATTTTTTATACATTACAGAGAAATCTTACCCTAGGATACACATGTCCTATTATGTATTTCCGTGTCATTATAACGCCCCTTCATTTACAAAGTATAATGTATTGAAACAAATCGCATGTTTAATGCATACTTGTGCAGATCCCATTTGTAATAAGAAAAGGTACATTCCCTGATCATTGGGTAAATGTGAAGGCCTCATGTCTTGTGTGATGATGCTGACTTGGGTTTTCTGCTCCCTTCCCCCTCTTCAGAAAGGCCATGAATGAGCCCTCCCTCCCCCAGCCCGAAACTCTGCAGACTTTTGCTCCATGTTAGAAAGGAACCGACACCCCTTCGTCACAAAATGGAAGCTTCCACTATCAAACAGCGAAAACCTTCACAACAAACACCAAACACTCGAAATAAACAAAACCGCCGCAACGTTTGACGTGCGCGTCGCTGTCCGAGGTGCTGAACGCCGCCGCAAGACGTCAAGTCGATCGAGCGCACGCGAAATTTGACGGCACGTTCAGTGAAGGATTGTGGGATGATGAATGTCCACGGGTGAGCTCCGTTCGTCTAACACAGGACAAACACACAAAATGCCCGTAAAACATCGAAATGATCGCGAAGGAAAGATGACCTTGCGTGTCGTGTGCGAATGTAAAAAAGTGGAAGTGAAGTGCAAAGATCGAATCAAATTCTACCACGTCGTCATGTGACCGGCTCAAGAAATAAACCCCCTCAGCAAGACTGTCAATAAAGTGCGAAACAAGTGCGTTAAGTTAACAAAGTCTAAATTCGCGAGGTTGAAACATTAGTTAAGATAAATAGCAGCGTTTCAACGCAACATTTTTTCTAAAGTGATCGACTGATACTCCCTTCACAAAACTCTCCAGAAACATATCGAGCCACTCAAAATGGACGCTAACATTTCCCAACACCTCCAATTTCACAGTTAACCACACAGATGCTATTTCTGAGTGATTGAAAAGGTGTATCTCAATCTACATCACGTTTCAACAGTTTCACAACATTTTAAGGGAGGGCAAACGCGTTCCAAAACGTCCATTAACGCTCCCGTGAAGTGTCACTGAACCAGCAAAAAATCACTACGAAAGAACTATGCATGAAATCTTAGTTGTTTGCCACTTAAAGCACTATTTCTGTATCGATTCTCCTGTAGTTGCCTTTTTGAACCTCCGTCCTAAATATAAACACACACGAGCAGTGTCGTTCCTGCCCAAAAGCAGCCAAAATAAGCCTGTGAACACTTTCGAAACTTAATAAAACACGTTGCGTTATTTGGCAAAGTCACGCTAAGGACAAAGCAGCCAACGATGGGGAAACTGCGAGGTAGATGGATGCCGATAAAGTTTTAAGCCCGATGCAAATGGCCAGTTCTCTAATACTGAAATATAAATTACCTGTGGGTCTTGCTTCATCTGTGCAACTAGTTTCTAAACGGAGTAAAGGAAGAAAATACGTTAAGGGTAAAGTAAGTTACGATGTGAGGGAGGAACAAAGCGGCGAGAGCAGCGAGTCAGTTTGAAGCTCATAAATATTCAAGTCTCGTCCCGATCGCTCCACAAAACCGCCGCATTATTAAACCAAAACGCGAAAAAACGCACCGCGGCCGCGAAAGTGCATCAAAGAGCGTTTCCACAATCTGCGTTTAAAGTGATTATGGCGTCATTAGGGCGAAAGAATGTTACCGTTATATCGCCCCGAACGCTTCACAAATGCAAGCAAATGTAAACATTCAAACGCAGCGGATTCCTCTCTCCCGACTAGCAGTCGCGTAAAAAGCCGTGAAAAGCTCCCGTAATAGTGCCATTTTTATTTACCTGATGACATTGGACTTCTACTTTCAGTGCCTCTTGAAGGCCTTGTAGCTCCATGTTGCGACTTCAGAAGCACTTTTCCTCCACTTTCGACGCGATCCGCGTTATTTGTGGCGTAGTCCAAATGTTTTTAAAAGCAACAATAACAATCGAAAGAACTACTCGGGCTGCACAGCAAGTTCTTGCTTCTTCACTGGCCGCGAGACTCATCACCCACTTTACGCCAGTATAAACAAAAGTGCCCAAAAGACGAGCGAAAGACGCCGACGCTCGCGCAGATCGGCTCCGTAAACGACGCCGCGAACGCGTTTCCGATCGATCCCAAACGCGGGGGTCTATTTGCGGAACTTTGAGTTGAAAACGGGGGACTAGATTTTGTCCGAGTGCGCGGCTGGATTTCACTTTGCCTGAGGAAAAAGTTGCGCTTCGGTTGTCAATGCTAATTCGGAAAGTGCCCGGATGGAGCAGTGAAAGAAGAACTCTCCCTTCCTCCGGCACGCGAACGCGCACTGCGCGTCTCCGCCAGACAAGATAACTGTGGAATAAGTTCATTACTGCACGTCACATTTGTGGATATATAGAAGGGAATATAAAAATATATATTTTTGTGAAATGATGGAATGAGCTAAAAGTGGTATTTTTTAATGTTATGATTATTTAACAACGAGGCTACAGTGATGTTTCTAGTTTACTTAAGCCTCAGTGATGTTCATGTGTTGTGGGTAAATGTCACTCTGTCCTTATTTGTGTCATTTCAATGTATTAACCTTAAAAGAAAGTCTCAAATTAAGTAAAAGCAACAAAAATCATAAAACCAGCTCCTGAAAAACACAGTCTGTTGTCTGAATGGTAGCTGCTGGGTTTACTAGCTTGTACATAAATGAAAGTGTTATGGCCTGGGCGAGGGGGGTTATGGGTTTGTGAATAGACAGAACCCCCCCCCAGACCTCTGTTTCACCCCCACGTAGCGTAAATTAACGCAAATCCCTCCAGCTATTAAGATGCAAATATGCTCCGCTTCACTGACTTTTATTAGTGCTTCTAGGGTTTGTGTTGTAGTATTCAATAAGTTTCTTAATCAACATTTCGTTTGCCAACAGCATCACACCAGGCGTCTATTTTTGTTTACATTTCTGTATATCTCACTCCTTTAGTCGCCCTACTATCGAAACCTAAACATTCTTGATCATGTATTTTTATGAAATGATTTAATATTTTTCGAAACGAGCGCACACACTGATCTGTTTTTATGATCTGACTTTCCTTTTTCTTTACTCTATCATTGAAGGGTTTTACCCCACCCTGCCCCCTCAACAACCCCCATCCACCACCTGCCCCCATCAGCCTCTTCGGTCCCCCAAACACAAGTCGCAACGGCATTGGAGCGTCGAGACGCGTTCTCCGCAGCGGCATCCAATCAGGAGTTGCGTGTGTGGCACGTGCCTACAGACAGCCAATGATCTTTCAAGAGAGTGAATGTGATGTGAAAGTTAATGCGATTCAGTGAGGACAAACATATGTCCTCATGTACACATGTTTAAATGAGTGTGATGTCACGTTGCAAACTTAAAATAAACAAATTAAAAAAAGAAATGAAGTGAAAACACAAGGTATTTCTGGCACATTTCTGACTAAAAAGATATACATAATTATGCATTAATACTCTTATGGTTTCGGACAGTATTTCAGTCATAAAACAACAGGGTGGCAGATGGCTGACGTAGAGCTAATATATGTATTTGATGCATAAAATGTTAGCTTTGATCATCAACATCAAGATTTTAGGTTAGCTAATTTATTAAAGTAAGTATGTATGCATTATGGGAGTGTCATTTTATTTACAATTCAGTTCCGGTTATAACAGTTTTTATGTTCTGTAATCTGAAACATAGTATAAATATTGACTTTTGTTTTGGTGTCCTCATTATTACGACTTTATAATGCATGACAGTTAAACAGATATGAGTAATATGCTTAAAACCCTCATGTTTACATGTCACACTGCAGCAATCCCCAAAAGGATTTCATGTCAACATTAAAAAAAGATTCATTGTCTAAGCTGTTGTTATTTTCGGGTGCTGACACATGGGGGCGCTGCATTACACTAGTCTCACCCTGTGAAACTGAATGAAAGAAAACCTCTAAAAAAGTATCTGTGGCCACTTCTCATTGTAAAACATGGTCGTATTTGGAGCAATACATTTATCTTATTAATGAATATGTATAAGTGACGTTTATTCTACATATAATGCATGCATCACGGGGTTGCATTCTCAGTGACGTTGTCTTAGTCCTAGCCAAAACAAGGCAATTTAACTTGCATTATTTAGCCGTTTATCTTTGGGACGTGGCTCACTGGTTTCCTGGAATAGATCTGCGTGTCACTCGAGCTCAGCCTTTACAGTAAGTTTCACATCAGAGGCCCCAGCAGTTAAACGGTCAGATCTGATCACGCTGAACCCTTCTTCCAAACGTCATGTCTAGATCTGGTAATGCCAAACTGAGTCAGTAACCAGTCAGTGGGCGGAATACACACAGGATGAGTAACTTACATCAGGGGTATACTGACCCAAGAACGACCCAACACTTTTTGGGCAATGGTGAGTATACTTAAAGAGACGAATTTTGGCTAGGCCACAGTGTGAGGATAAACACAGACAGCAGATTGCATTAGGCTGGCACTCATTGATCGGCTATTAAACAAATCAGTAGGTACATCACCTAATTAATATTCATGACCAAGCTGAGGGTATGTAGATCACCCCCAAATGTGCTCTTCACTTAGGATGAAATCTATTGATGGTATGGTTACAGTATGTACAGTATGCATCTGAATTGGGCAGAGAGATGATTCCATCAAGAGAAACCAATTAAATTCCCTTTTCATTTGTCCGTTAGAGCACTAATTACAACGTGTTAACTAAATTTGCATAATTACACTCGATTGACACTCAAATATGTCATGTGAACAAATGAGCTATTAGACACGCGTGGCGTGCACCGAGAGATGATCATCAGCTCTTGTGACTTCATCAAGAACTCGACCACTGATTCATCTGCGACTTAAAGAAGCATGACGAGCGTTCAGATTCACATGACCGTGCAGACCCGAAGCATGCTGGGATACCATATCAAGACATTTTACATATCTGATATAGTCATCCAGATTGAATTTGTTGTCATGAATGATACTATATTTTCAATTACTTGTGGTTTCAATTTTTAGTCACGTTTCAATTCACATTTATATGCATTGCACTTATAGACTTTGTTCTTGACCAAGACTTCGGATTTTTTAAATGTAAAAATAATACAATAATACAATAATTATTTTATGATATATTCTGTTCATTATTTTCACTTCAGTGAATAAATACAGAATATATCAAATGTATATTCACTCCAATATTTTCAAATATGTCCGCTGAATGTGTTAGACACCTGTGTGATGTTATCAACCTTTTGCTGTGTTTGTTTTTAATATCAAGAGCGACATTTTCTGAAATCATTGACTCGCATGTCTGAAAATGTATTTGTCCAGCCAATGAAAATGTGTATGTGTTTAGGCAGGTGACAAACCGAAATAACAAACGTCACCTTTAGGATTTAATTACTTTTTTCATGTTCAGGAAAATGTCCTCTCCCTGATATTTCTAATGCATGGGAACTCTGCATAAGTCATAAACTTATATACGTGCACTAGCAGCCAGCAAAATGATTCAGCCTGGCATTTTATCAGCCTTTAACCTTTCTTTATGTCATAGTCATAAATCACGACTATATTTGGAATGAAACACTAACAAACTATTTATTCAGCACTGTGTTATATTAGTAAAAAATGTATGGTAAAGAAAGGTCATGTCTTGCTGCAGTGCATTGTGGGATACAGTGTGTGACACTGCATGTTGCGTATGGACAGTTTAGGTCATCTTGTGTCTACAGAAAAACCCACAAGGTCTAAAATCACTGGATTTCAGAGGTCTTTAAAATATTCAATGGAGTGAATGAAGGCATCAAATAAAGCGACCTTGAGGAATGAAAGGCGCTGTACCAATAAAACTTTTTAAAATTAGTCTTCATTTGAAATGATTCCACGGTGTTGTGATCGTCTTTCCTCATCACCTGCTCATGTTTTGGCACATAAATGTGGATTCCTGAAAGATCAGAGATTAATTGGGCTACAGCCATATGTTCTTCAGCGCCGCTGCACTCTTCACACACTGTTGCATATATTCTAGGTAGGCTTCTTCTATCTAGTACACAGGGAACACTGTAGAAACACTCTGAATGTCTCCAGCCACACTGAGAGGCATCAAATACATCAATGTGTAACGGTGCGCTGTGTGTAGTCATGCAGATTTACAGCAATTGTCCACTGTGTCTTTTGTTGTTGATAATAATATAATTTGTACACTGAATGTAGCAGCACACACACTTTTTAGTTCAACAGAAAACAAGCCAATCAGAACCCTGTGAACGTTTAGAACAATTCTATAAACACATAATCAGAGTGTAAGGGCCTCTTGAATGAGAAAAAACGTAGCGTGCACTGTAAAAAAAAAATTATACAGATTTTTCTCTTATTTTATACGGTTATCTATGTATAGTGTGAAAAAACTGTTTTTATAGGCTTTCATGTATATTTGAAATACAGTCAGCCGTAAAATTACAGAAAAAGGACTCAAATTTACAAGAAAAACTGGTAAAATACGTTAAATATCACGGTTTATTTCTGTCGCCCCAGCTCCTGAAAATGTTCATTTTTGTACTGGATTTTTCTACAGTGGGGGGCTTCATTTTAACCTTTGAGAAGTGAATCGATTGTTAGAATTTTGGCCATTGGACAATATGTCATGCAGAGATGTCGCTTGAAGGGGGGATGTTTCTGATGTAGGGTGAATTCAGGTTGATCGGGACATTTTTTGACCAAAAAATGTCCCTGTGACGAGCAAGGCGGGACGAGAGCCGCGAGGGAACAATGCAAGTCCGGTGACGTGAGTGATACTGAGTGTTAGCTGCGCGTTAGACAGGTCCCGCATCTCTCACGGAGGAGATCAGAAGCATACGAGGACGAACGACAGGAGTGTATGACGAGTGTTTTACAATCACAATCAAATTTAATGACAGATTATAGGAAGTTAGCTTCAGACTGTGTTGTCGATCGGTCTTGCTATAGAGGCTAATAATATAGCGATTTGTAATTGATTTGATTTATATTAATACATCCATTTATATTAATATTGCTCTCATATTGATATATTTCTTTATTTAACACTGCAAGATTCCATAAAAATAAGAGTTTATTTTATTTCCCGGTGAACAAAAAATCAAAGAGGCCATCTGTTGAAGAGTTTGTCATTTGAATTTAATATATTATTTTTCTTACGCTAAAGATGGCGACTCGTTTATATACAATTGAAATAAATGTTTAATAAATAAGTTTTGATAAATGTATTCATTGAAAATCGATAACATCCTAATTTCCAAATGGGACGCACTCATTTGTTCTGAAAAATCCCTGTCAGCGCCATTCAGCCGTAAGACTTCATTTACCAGGAGGCGCAGCGGCTACTCGCGCATGCGTGATGTCGCATGTGGACGCGCGAATATTCCGTTTGTAAGATGGCGGTGTGAGCGCACGGCCTGCTGCTGCTGTTCCTGTATGCGCGAGGTTCCCGCGAACATCACTCAAACACTCGACACTTTCGGTTTGACGCGAACGGCCGGCGGGAAACGATTTAAGGTAAGAAAGTAACGTTATTTATCAACGTTTTATTCCACACAGACCGTCGTCGCTTCATATTCTCCTTCACTCAAGTACCGGCCCGTAATTCGAGTCTTTTAAAACACAACGCGCGCTTACACACACGTGTAGAAACAGTTCGCGTGTCGTTTGGTACGATGTGTGTCAGAAATGAATGCTTCAAAATATCGTTTAAACCGTTAAATGTGTATCTGCCGGTAGTTTGCGCGACCTGTCGCGTCATTCAATGAAAGCCGCTCGAAATGAGGCAACAAATGAGGTCACTCGCACCAATGTGACGGTTAGACATTTATTTTTTATATTTATTAATAACTTCAACGGTATTTAAATGTGACGAGTGTGAAAGAAGCGGTCAAGCATGGAGAACGAGTTCCTGGATGGGCAATCCTAACCTTCGACCTCTACAAACCGAAACTAACTTGAGACCTAAATCTTGGACTTAACGTGACGTAACCATAAGATAACATCGAGGACTAACTCCGTTACAATTGTAACTAACAATGTAATTTGAATGTTGTGTTACCGTGGAAACATAATTGCTTTTTTGTTATTATAGTTGTTTTGATCATTTTATGAATAACTTGTGTTTATATTTGACAGTTAAGTTGTGATGGCTAAGCGGATTGCTGATAAGGAGTTGACGGACAGAAACTGGGATCAGGAAGATGAAGGAGAGGAGGTAAAAAACCAACCGTGTTGTAAACTTTGGTTTCCAGACCTCTAAAACATCAAATGTTGTGTAAATTCCTCTAAGATTGTTGTGTCGTCTTCAGGCAGGAATGTTTTCTCTCGCGAGTCAAGATGTGATGAAGAACCGTGCCATCAAGAAAGCCAAGCGTCGTACAGCAGGCGCAGAGGTAACGCCCCTCACGTCTCCCAGCATGCATTTGTTGTCATGTTTGATGGTCGATCACATGTGAGCTTTGTTGTCTGTAACGCAGGGAGAGAGCGGAGGAGCTTTTAAAACCTTCAAGGGTTTCGCGCTCAGCACTTCAAGCGGGACGGCATCATTCCCGAGCTTTGGTAACGGCGCTGGCTTTAAGTCTTTGTCCGGCCTGACCAATGGCAGTGTGGCACCGGTCGCGCCATCTTTCACAGGCTTCAACTCATCCATGCCGGCTAACACCAACAGCGGTAAGTCTTGTTAAGAGAATTCGTCCGGAGTCCCAAATGAATGCCTCTCGTCAGCGAAATGTGACATTTCTGGTGTTTCGAACTCTTAAAACGCTCTTGCATGTAGAACTCAGTCTGGGCAAATACCGGCAAGAAGAAAGTAAGGTGGGTAAATGGAAGATGTGCCTGTTTGGTTTACATTTGAGTTCAGAGCTGTTGTTATGACGACAGCTCGGAGATGAAATCATATGATTAGTTTGTCGTCTGTTGGATGGATGTTGTTTGATTCGTCTTGTACCAGAAGTGTACCTAGAGATATTGTTGTCATAATCTAGCCTAGTTATTCCCCTGATGTGTGTCATGTAAGAAAAAAAACTGATCATGTCCACCATGTTGTTTTCGTACAACTTCTGTAAACTATCAAATGGTCAAAATCTTCTGATTATATCAAAGGCAACGATAAGCACTATTGTTGAAATTAAATATATTTGGAATCATAAATAACCAGATCGTCCTCCGCTATTGCAAACAAATGATGTTTATTTCACATTCCAGTTCAACTGTTACTTTCTTGATTCATTGGATGAGCGTTATGTATACTGGATCACATTTATTCTCTCTCCTTCGCAGGTCTCTTAACGTTCAAAAGCTCCGTCCCGTCCAAACCCACAGACAGCGATGTCACCTCCAACGGCTCCACCTCCGACAGCAGCAGGAGTAAAGAGTACAATCGGCAGCTCACAGCGCTCAACTGCTCCGTGCGCGACTGGATCACCAAACACGTCAACGACAACCCCCTGTGTGACCTCAACCCTATCTTCCGCGACTACGAGCGGCACCTGGCAAGCATTGAGAAGAAATACGGCAGCGGGGCGTCAGACGTCACTGGAGAACAGAAGAGCGGTGCGGCACCGTCCGTCTCGGTCACAGGCGCGGGGGCATCCGGCAGCGGCGCGGCACCCTCACTCTTCTCGTTTCAAGGGAAAGACACGGCAGCCGCAGAAAAACCAGCAGCTCCCGTCAACATCTCCTTTAACTTCGGCAAGAAGGTGGACAGCTCTGTTCTCAGCACGCTCGGCTCCGGCGGAGCTCCGTCTTTCTCCTTCTCGACGTCGTCAGGGATGTCTGCGTTCGGAGCAGCTGCTCCTGCAGTTTCCATCTCCGTAGGTGCTCAAGGAAACAGCCAGACTGCAGGTACACAAGTGTTTTAATACTGTAAACATCAGGTTTACAGAGAACGGATACATAAATCGCTTTTTTTTTCTAGATGAAAATGAGGAAGAGTCGGACGAGCCTCCCGTTCCAGTAGTTAAAGATATCAAGGAGAAAGATGCCTTCTACTCCAAAAAGTAAACGACGAATGACACTCTTGTGTTGTTAAATATACTCATGTTTGCACTAGACTCATATTGAACGTCCTGTTTCATAGGTGCAAGTTGTTTTATAAGAAGGATGGCGAGTTTAAAGAGAAGGGCGTTGGGACGCTGCATCTAAAGATGGTTTCCGAGAGCAAACTTCAGCTGTTGGTGCGCGCAGACACAAACTTGGGTGAGTTGGTTTCAGAATAAATGTCATCTGCTTGGAGAGTTGATCAATAATAGTTTGTATGTGTTTTTCACCCAAATGCACACGTGGTTCCTATTTCTGCTCCTTTTAAGATGTCTACCAGACGTTTTCACAACTTTCTCCATTCACAGAGAAAAGGAAATGTTTCTTTTAGTTTCTGGCATGTTTTGTACTCTGTGGGACACGAAAAACAAACTTACATGGTTCCTTTGATCACTTCTAGGAAACATCTTGCTGAACATCATGGTGTCGTCCTCTATGCCCTGCTCACGAACTGGCAAAAACAACGTGATGGTGGTGTGCATGCCAAACCCTCCCTTGGATAAGAACCCCAGCACGCCCGTTCCGGTGCTCATACGGGTGAAAACGGCAGAGGATGCCGACGAGCTCCATCAGATCCTCCAGGAGAAGAAAGCTTGACCCGTCTGCACCCTCTCCCCGTGCTCATGTTCATACGTGTTTATGACTGAACGTGGCTTGCACATCCCCGGCGACATCATATACGCATAACCGAGTTCAGTCGAACTGTTCTTTTATGTCTTGTCGAATCATCTGTTTGACTGAAAGCAATCCCGCTCACATACTGTGAAATCACTTGTGGTTCTACTGTAAACGCTGTCCGTCGCATCAGTTTTGAGAAGAGTGAATAATAGTGACGAAGGCCACGTTTGTTATTGCAAAGACATGAGTGTGGACCAACATTCCTCCGAGTTTTAATTGAGCTGCTATTTAAGAATACTTTGAGGTTAAGACGGAGCAGACTGTTTTATGTGGGAGGTTTTGTTTTTAATTCAACCACAGTTTGGGGAATATGTTGGATTTTGTAAGTATGGAGTTGTGTGCAGTTTTCGGGGACGCACATGTTGATAAAGAGCAGGATTCTAGAGGTCAGTATTAAACATCCTGAAATAATTATTTGTGTCTTGGGATTTTTTTCAACTCGATCTCTTTGGCTCCAGGTCAAACATTATTTACCCACAATGCAGCTTGCAAGCAGATATCGATCTGATCTGCTCGGTTATTTTGTATAGATCATTTTCTCCCCATGTTTATTCTGGATGAGGAAGATTGTGATGTACGAGACATAAACGAATGAATGGAGCTCTCCTCTGTATAAATGAACGTATTTTTGTTTCTTTTAAGTGACCTTTTTACTGCCTTATATATAAGGTGTATGTGTGTAAGTGTCAAACAGGACTAGATCTACCTTAGATTAATTGACCGCTAAATAAATCAAATGAAAGTGATGAATCTTGTGTTTTATATTTGATTGGATATAATTGACAGATGTTTGGTTTGGTGGTGTTTTTCCGTTAGAATTAGGTACAAAATATAAAAAATTGTTACAATTTGTTGTTTCTTTAAAAAAGAAAAATGTATATTTTAGTGCATCTGATGGCATCACAGATTCTTAGTATTAGAATCAACTGCTTGTTTTCTTCTAACTGTTGATCTGCAGAAATCTTTGTTTTTTTTTAATTGGGGATTTGATGAATAGTTTTTTTACATTCTTGACTGATATCAGTTTAATGGCCATATGTAGCATCAAATTATATTTCTGTGTATATCAATTGCACTTGTTTTAATGCTGCGAAATGATCGTATTATTGAATCAAGTGCTGCCCTCTTGTGGTTGTCACCTTATTAAACTCAAAGATATTACATCTGCACTTTTATTTTATTTTTGTGATGAAATGTGTGCTGTGAAGGGTTAAAAGTGAGGTGTTGTGTAACACCTGGGGACTGTGCACTGAACGTAGCTGAACAAACTCAGGGTGACGGGATTAGTTTTGGGAAAACCAAACCAACGCGATCAAGCTTCGTTGGTACCATGAAGCAGCTCATGGAGTTACTTTGTCAACTCGAGCTTTGATCATCAAACTAAGATTAGTTTGCGCGCGTGCACATGAGCGAGTGAGGTTGGCATTGCAAAAGCAATGTGCTGACAGAGTTAAAGCTTTCCTGTAACTCAGTGGTAAGAGCATTTTGTTAACAACACAAGGTTGTGGGTTCAATCTCAGGGGATTGCAAATACCTATGTAAAATGTAAAGGATAAAGCAATGTAAGTCGCTTCGGATAAAAGCATCTGCTAAATGCCTAAATGTAAAGAGAGCAGTGTACTGTATTATTCATTTTGGCACACATGTGAATGTGAGGATATTATATTCAAAGTCAGTTGAAGTAAACGTTATAGAACAAAGAAGGGAGGATTGTATTGAAGTTTGAAATTGAGTTTTGGTCACATATTTAATTAATCGAAGGATTTTGTACTATTCCTCCCTCAAAGCACTGACACAACATTAATGCATACAAGATTCCCTAATCCATCGAAGTATTAAAAACTTCACTGATATATTATTTAGGTGAAGTGTAACTTGATTTTAGAAAAATCGCAGTTTTCGAAGATAAGAGACGAAACAATACATTGACAGGTGACGTCAGTGTCTTACTGTAGCTGTTTGATAGAAGGCTTCTGCAGTGGACGAAGAAGATAAATGCCTTGCATTTTTCACATTCTTATCTGTGATGCTGAAGAACATCTAGAAACACTCCAATACAAAGAAACAAATTTTATAAGCCTACAGTAAAAGAATGGAAAATGAAGTGTAAGGGAAAGCAAATATTAGCTCTCAAATATGATTTAAGCAGTAACCATTTTATTTTATATTTGTAATATTTCTATTTCATGTACAGTATATTTATATTAGTAGGTTTAATTTTTCACGCATTTTTAAAAAGAACTTGCCATTGTAACACGCCCTGTGAATTTGATGCATCACTTATATGTAAATTTGCTCGCAGCTGATTGGTTCGGTGTGAAATCTCTAATCTAGATCATTGCTCTGGAGCAGCTTGGTTTGTGTCAGGTAAGTTTATGAATATAATATAACATTTGGCTCATATGAAAACTCATACAAATGTCATTCATTGGACCGATGCGCTCATACGGGGTTGACGTAAATGACATTTTGACTGCAACTTGTATGATGGGATTGATTGATTAGCGAGAAACGTATTCTCTCCATTCATTTATAAAAACAAATAAACGTTTAGTGCATCACACAATAATTTCACTTCAAAGACAGCTTTTCCTTGGGAATGTGTATTTTCATAAAGTTGTACAGAAAAAGTGTGGATATATATTAACAACATAAATATGACAACGTGCACATTTACTTTGCTGAATTACCATCGATACAAAAGCACATGTAAAGCAGAGCGTTCTTACAAATTGTTCCACCGAAGCCTTTGACCTACAGCATAAAGAAAAATGGAATATTCAAAACTTAAGAGTTTCAAAACGCAGTTGACTGGCAAATATTAAAGCTGTCGGATCAATCGTTACATTCAGCTGACAAACACGTACAAAATAAATGAATACTGACAATTTGGGTTGGTTATACATGTTCAACTCCAAAAGCCCTTTAGTGCAAAAGATTTCTTAAAACCAAAGCTCATTGCGTCAGACGAATCTAAACAGTGTTCGTCCCTATACAAGCACTCGCAGAGAAAATGAAAGAGCTGTTGTGTGTGACCGTAGTGTCGTTGATGTGCTCTTGTGTGGTCCTCAACTGATCCACTGCGTCCTAACACTGAATACACATCTGCTCCTCTTCCACGTCGTGTTCACTAGTATCTGGCTATGACAAACACCCTCAAACACATGGAATAACAGACAGGAGAACGTTAGCCGGGCAATTGCGACGTGCCCCGCACTTTAAAAAAGTCGCCACGCGGACGACGTTCGTTATACATTGGCTGGTTAGCGACGTATTAAGGCCTATGAGCTGCGAGGAACGTCCCTTTGGAAAATATACAACACACAAAATCAGCAACATCGTGAAACCTACAAGAGTCTACGGAGGGGCGGGGTCGGTACATTTCATTGAGTATCTAAGCAGCAGTGTATTTACAAGAACGACATTCGTTTGTTCAGTTTCTCGTGAACGTTTCCCTTTTCGCCTCGGCGTCAGGTGTCTTTCGGCTCCGGAGGACGTTTCGGCAGATGCCACGAGCAGAAGAGGCACTTTGTTCTTTAGCGTGGTCTTTCCCTCTTCTCGTACGCCTTTTGTGGAGTTTTTGGTTGTTCGATGGCTGGTCCTCAGGGCCTGATGTGAGGAGGCACTTGGTAACGTGGTGTTCACAGCTCTGGAGATGCTATGTCATCAGAATGGGCTTTTGTCTCACCTCCAGAATATCTGAAAACAAATGTCGCGTTACTTCAAAATATTTTGGGGAAATCAGCCACTTACACACATGAAATCTGTCAAAAATTCACGTTAATATACAATGTTACGTTGCGGGTTAATAAGCATTCACCTTCACCCGTATTTGCTCTACCTGTGGTGATGCGGTGGAGGGGAAGAGTGACGTAAGTGAGATAAGAATACAGCAGAAAATACTCCTCCTTTCGGTTCAACTTGAGCCAGGAGCCCACCAGAGATCGGCCCGTGCCCGACAGAGATCGAGAGCGCAGGTTTGTGGCGTTACACAGGTCTAAAGAGAAAGAAATAGAGCATTTTATTGAACAAACGATTAAGAAGGATCCCATAAAAAAGCCCGGTAATGACTCGCCATCAAATCATGACTTTTTACTAACCCAAACCTACTGGGGTCGTTTTCAAACCACTGTAACCTCACAGTTATTGTACATTGCATTAAATTGCACCAATAATAATTTTAACATGGCAATGAAATATGTTTGTATTTAATCGCATTTTTTGCTGAAAACTCATCACCGTAACACATCCAGCTATGCCTGATGCGTTGTAATGTAAACAAAGTAAAATAAACAAAATTGGGGAAATAATTGGATGTTCTAATAGATGTTCTCAAATAACAAAACAAATATGAATATTCATGTACAATAAGAATGAGGAAATGATGCAAAAGTGCAGATGACTGATGCTTTCACCCTCCGTCACATTATTAAAGGACTGCATACACATCTTTACAATAAGCTTGATTTTGTGTTAAGAAACACATGTGCCAGTCCCTTCCAAACGTCTTTTTTATGTTCCTCGAAATACTGTCTACTGTCATACCGTGTATAAAAACAATATTGGTTATCATTACCATAACAGTTAAGTCGTTTTCCACATTTCCACAAAGAAAAGTTACATTTATCATTTTCTATAGAAATATACTTTATTCATGTGTCATAACGTATGATGAATAAGAACTGGCTTGTGGATCATGGCTTCTAACATAATACGGTATTGACATTTTAGTGTTACGGTAATAATATTGTTTTGTAAAATTTGTTCAAAAACATGTTAAATGGTCAGAAAAGGTTTGGAAATGAATGCTTTCAAACATGTCGAACGTTGACTTTAATGCCTAAAAAAGAATGTCATGACAATATATATATATATATAGATATTAAGAACGTTACCTTCATCGTCTTCCTCCCTGAAGAACTCCTCGCTGTCGTTCGCCGAGTGCGATTTCTTCATCTCAGCATTCCGGTTTCTAGGAACTTTGCGACGCAGCGACGGCGAGAAGAATGAGGGTCTGTTTCTCTCCGGGGTCGGAGGGGTGCTGAATGACGTCACCTGCAGGAAGCAAATGTGTTTAAATAAAACACAAATGATTCAGGTTTCATCAACAGCTTTGACTTTTGTCTTTATTAAACCCAAAACAAACTTTCGGAACTTTTTTTGTGACACTCAAATGCTTCTAAAGTATGTTTAAGCTGAAATACAGCTAGAGAAAATTGGCAGAGTCATGCTCACTCTCTCGTGGAGGGGGGAATCTTGATCTTCCTCTGTCCCGCAGGGCGACGTGTCTCCGGTGGGCACCCGACTGACTGCCATCTCAGCGTGACCTTTGCCCTGAGGACCCTTCATCCGCACAAACTCCATGTTGTTGTACTTATAGAAGCCGAACGACATGCGCTGAGCCATTTTAGCTGCTACGCTCGCCTGTTGAGAAAAAGCATGCACGTCACATGACAATCCTGCATCAAAACACATTAAAACTGATAACAAAAGGCTGAATGTGACACATTTTAAAATGTTCTAATAGCTACGTGAACTTCCTTAAAAATACGACGTCATTTATTAGAGCTTTATCTAAAATGTCCACTAACATTGTGTTTGATATTGTGTTATATTAAGTTTAATAACATTAACAGCATAATTAAACTTCACCATTATAAGGAAACAATAACGATGAATATCCTTGTTGAAAAACATACCTAACCTAGCATATAATGTTTTATTCAACAGGGATATCAGCATGCAATTTCCGAGTCAAATCTTTCTTTCATCATTCATTTTAGTTTGTTGAAAGAAATCAAGGACATTTGATACAGAACGAAGACTAAAATTTTGATCCCATCTTGTGTCATTACCATACCCGGTTGTCATAGACCTTCTTGAGAGCCTCGTAGCGGATGGAGCCCTGAAAGATCACGCCCTGAAATGTGTTGCTCTTATCACTGGCCACCAGCTCCACACAGACCATTTCACCTTCACCGACGGTCATGTCGTTGAACACCTTACAGAGACGCACAAGCATCTTCATTTTACTCTTCAAATATAGATGGGTGTGATTCATTGGCATTTATTTGATCTGAATCAAAGAATTAAACAAATCACAGTCATGATAATGATTCCTCACGTATCTGGTAGATTGTTTGAGGTGCATTGATGTAAATACACTTTAGGGGCGTAAATTAAATAAATGAGTCTGAGTAAACAGGGAAGAATGTGCTTGTGTAGAAAAACTTTGACCTGCCTAACCTGTCTGTGCACATCTCACAAACAGAAACATATCGCTGTGAAAGATATGATAACGCTGTCATTGCTCAATCATTGCTCCAGCATTACAGTGTGATGTCATGGTTCAGTCAGGGTTACCTCCTCAAAGTTGTCGATCATGAAGAAGATGTTTGGATAGCTCATTTTAGACTCTTCACCTTTGCTGTCCATGGGATGTTTGCTCGGGGAGGCGAACACTTGCTGTAAAATGAATTGACATGTAAATTACATTGAGAAAAGAGACGCTTTTTAATACAGCCAGCTGACAGAAGAGTGTAGACGCACAGACGTTATTCTACCTGAGACTTCTTCTTGTGGATGTGGATGTCTCCTGCGTCTGAGCGAGTGCAGACTGCACACGTGACCACATAGTCCAGCTGAGGGAGAGAAGAATTTTATCAGTTATACACAAATTACATCAAACCCATGCACAAACTACATTTATACTCTACACAAACTACATCCATACTATACGCAAACTTTCGATATTGTACACAAACTACGCCGATGCTGTACAAACTACACTGATGCTGTACACAAATTACAACGATGCTATACACATACTACCTTGATGCTGTAAACAAACTACAGTAATGCTGTACACAAACAACACTGAACTGTCACAAACTACACTGATGTTGTGCACAAATTACAACGATGCTATACACATACTACCTTGATGCTGTAAACAAACTACAGTAATGCCGTACAAAAACTACACTGAACTGTCACAAACTACACTGTTACCGTGCACAAACTACACTGTTACCGTGCGCAAACTACACTGTTACCGTGCGCAAACTACAATGTTATCGTGCGCAAACTACAATGTTAATGTGCGCAACCTACAATGTTGCAGTGCACAAACTACACTGTTACCGTGCATAAACTACAATGTTAAAAAAATTACACAGTAAATAGTAACAGTGTTCTTAGTAAATAGTAACAGTGTAATTGTTTTAACATTGTAGTTTATGCACGGTAACAGTGTAGTTTGTGCACGGTAACAGTGTACTTAGTAAATAGTAACAGTGTACTTAGTAAATAGTAACAGTGTACTTAGTAAATAGTAACAGTGTAATTGTTTTAACATTGTAGTTTATGCACGGTAACAGTGTAGTTTGTGCACGGTAACAGTGTACTTAGTAAATAGTAACAGTGTACTTAGTAAATAGTAACAGTGTACTTAGTAAATAGTAACAGTGTAATTGTTTTAACATTGTAGTTTATGCACGGTAACAGTGTAGTTTGTGCACGGTAACAGTGTACTTAGTAAATAGTAACAGTGTACTTAGTAAATAGTAACAGTGTACTTAGTAAGTAGTAACAAAGTACACTGTTACTATTTACTAAGTACACTGTTACCGTGCACAAACTACACTGTTACCGTGCTGAAACTACACTGTTACCGTGCTCAAACTACATTGTTACCGTGCTCAAACTACACTGTGACCGTGCACAAACTACACTATGACCGTGCACAAACTACACTTGTGACCGTGCACAAACTACACTGTGGCCGTGCACAAACTACACTGTTATTGTGCACAAACTACACTGTTACTGTACTCTGTTACCATGCACAAACTACAATGTTACTGTGCATAAATTACACTGTTACTATTTACTAAGTACACTGTTACCGTGCACAAACTACACTGTTACCGAGCAGAATCTACACTGTTACTGTGCACAAACTACACTGTTACCATGCGCAAACTACAATGTTACTCTGCATAAACTGCACTGTTACCGTGCACAAACTACACCGATACTCTACACAAACTACACCCATGCTATACGAAAACTACACTGTTACTGTCGACAAACTACAATGACACTGTAGAAAACTACACTGATACTGTGCACAGACTACATTGATATTGTCCACAAACTACAACAATGTTGGATTAGTATGGGGCGAGGAACTAGCTTAGAAGCGCTCTATCCAGATGATTTTTATGATGTGTTGTGGATGTCAGAGTGGAGGTGTGCTTACTTTCTGCAGGATCAGGTTTAAATAGACACTCTCTTCCCAGTCGATATCAGGATCTCCCAGACCAGGCAGCTTTTTAGAGTCTCTTCTGTACACCTCGACCTCCACCTTAACAAACGACAGAGAAGACAACATTTAGGATCACTTTTCGTGATAGGAGCAGTTTGTTTTTGTTTAACATCTCACATACACTGCTGATTGACATTCACTAATCTGCAACTAACGTCTGGACCAAGCTATGTGTTTGCATTCGTCTCAATCAATAAAATCACAAGTTGAGCAGATGGCTCTCCGAGTACCTGATAAGCAGTTTGCTCATGAGCAGCCAATCACTGAAGCTGGAAATGTCACGTTTCTATCTATGGTATTATTCAGCAGGGCCAAACTGGACCAGAGCTGACCAGCCAAACCCTGACCTCTTGATGAGTGCTTCAGCAGAGCAATGGAGAGTGATGGAGGGTTGTCATAGTTACAGATATCGTGTGGTGATGTCAAAGGGTCATGCCCAACATGTACAGATGCCAAACTTTAGCAGATCATGAATCAATGTATATTTAAGATAGGTTGAAAATACACCTAGATGTTTATGACTTCAACTCACACTTTAATTTCTTTCAGTTTGTGATTGGTTGAACACTGTGAGGTTTATAAGACACAATTATGTAAAAACAAAGCTCCTGTCACTTTATTTGATAAAACAAACCCACAATATCACTTAATTATAATTTGGAACGTAAATTTGTGAAGAGAATTTTGGAAATTCATCGCACCTTCTTTCCTTCCGTGTTGTCGGTGCTGACGTACGAGAGTTTGCGTCGCACATAGAAGAGCATATCATCCTGACGCGGCGACCATTTCTCCATAAAATACACTGAGAACATCCACGTCCAGAAGACGATACGGTCATCCTTAAAACACCCTAAACAAACAAAACAAATGTCTTCACCTCTTTGTTTTAATCATAATAAACCGGTGTTCACAATTTTACGTAAGGGATAATCCACGGCTAGCTGTGGATTATCCCGCTTATACCATGGTCATTTGCCAAGATAAAGCTTTTTTTGATATTTACATTGTGATTTTAGATCAAACGGATGAAAATGACAGTTATTTGTCAGTTAGTTTCAAATGTAACCAAACTGAATGGAGCTACCCGTGCCTTACAGGGTTTTAATGCACACCTTCCGCCCAATCAGAATCGAGTATACAAACAGACCATGGTATAATTTAAAATATAACATCAAAGCTTAAATTGACAGTTTATCATACATTTTCACACTCTTATGTTTAAGTATGAAAGTGCGTTTATGTTGCAGTTTTGTGAAATGAAGCCACTCAAAAGAAGATTAAAAAACGATGACGTTTTGCCTCGATTTATTTGGACTGAAATGTTAAATATTGAAGCCGTTTATGTTAACAAAACATCTCACGGTTTAAATACACATGTACATCGTACAGCATTCAACGTATTCAACATGATGGAATAAGAATACTTCACATTCAGGCACAACTGCTGCACATGCAAGAATGCTTCTTGTTTTCACACTTGTGGCTTGCCGATGTGAAACATAAACTAGGAAGTATAACTGATGTTCGGTTTCGTTTAAAAACATATTCATTTTAAAACGTAACGCATCTCAATTAGCAAATACTGTAAACGTATGAATTATGTTCAGAGATTATAAGGAAGTGACAGACCACTATGAACAGAAAAGTGCTAGTTTCTGGTTTAACGCCTAAAACAGAACAGGAACGAGACATAAAAACTTGACATTTAACTTTTTAATGAAGCACACAGAAGCGCTCACGAGACCGACTCTCACATCCACAAACAAGAAGACAGCGCTGATGCTCACAGACAGCATCACTAACCGCGCAGAAAGGTCAAACAGATCTGAACGCAAACCATACTTAAGTATTCATCAAAGTGGACGCCATCGATTTCTTTCCCACATTCAATGCAGTGCTGTCTTACGGACCGTAAAGGGATGCTTCACCCCAAAATGAACTTCTTTCATTATATATCCTTATGTCATTAAAAACCTGACTTTCTCGAGAGAGAAGATAGTTTGAAGAATGTTTGTTACCCAACAACATTGTCCTAGACTTCCAATGTGTGAATACACAATATCCTCTCTTGTGTTCCACAGGAAGAAAGAGTCATAACCACACCAGGGCCAATAACTGATGACTAATATTGTGTTTTCAAAAAGCAGAACCGAGGAACTAAACACAAAGCCTGAAACATTTATAGGATGAACTATTTAAACGGGACAAAACACCAAGAAAGACATTATAAACAACAACTTTTACTTCATGTGTGGGTTTGTTTGAGTGATCAGAATGTAAATATAAACAAGACGATGTAGAATGAATGACAGTGAGTCACTATACATGTGTTAATGACGTCATTGTTACTTTTTCGCTTCTACGGGATTTAATTCTTGTTACTTGAATTACTGAACAACCGGTTGACAGTCTCCTTTAACGTCCTGACAGAGACACGTGTACATTGAGAGAGAGACGTACAGATAAATCAACACAAAGACAGAACAGAACATAAACAACGACCACGACCGAGAAGAACAGCACGCCATGACGTCACGGCCGCGAGACCACCATGACGTCATAAAAAAGACCTCAGCCGAAAACATAAGCGGCCGATCGCGGCCTCCCATCTTCCAGCGATCGTGACATTCCACGTCGTTGACGAAAGACGGACGCTCGGACAATGATCGTGTGCGTGCACTGACCCAGTCCGCTGAGGTCCTGTCGGACGTGCAGGCGGTTCCGCTCGTCCGCGATGGCCTTCAGCATGTGCTGCAGGGACTCGTCGGGCTCGCCGGCGTCCTCGTCGCTCCTGTCGGCGTGACACAAACCCGGTACGGCGGCCATAACAAACGCGCTGATCTCATGACACGAGCGAAGCGGAGTAACGACAACAACGGCGCTCTTCACTTCCGTCAGCTGGAGACGCGGCACGACGGGAACACCCGCCGGTGACGTCACGCCCCTTAAAGTGGACATGTCAGTCACGTGCTCAGTGCGCTCACTTGTGCTTCTAGATTTCAGAGCACTTATCAATTTGTATTATTATTTTAACACAAATGTTTCATTTTTGCCGTGCACATGACTTTAAATAAACGTCATGTTATTAAAAGGTCCCCTCACTTAACATGTTTAAAGCTTCACATAACTACTGAAAAAATAAACAAACGTTCTTAAGGACATATAAAATACTATCCCCATCTTTTTGATTGTTTTTATCAATTAAAAACGCATCGTTAAACATTTTGATAAATGTTTTGATAAAATATAGATTTTTTATTTTTGCATTTTAATATCAATATATTAAAAATATTTATCTTTTAAATCGATGTTTCATTGAGTTTGCAACCTTTTTTAGGCAACACCTATAACATACACAAATCTGAAACTGAAATGTGCTGCTTTGTTAAACAAACGATCCTAACTGTGCCTTTGTGTGTATAACAGTGACGTCACGGGAGGCTGTGGTCTTCAGTCAAACAGAGGACAATAGCGCCACCTTGAGAGAATGTTACTTCAGTTCATTCCAGTTTACAGAGTTCCAAGCCTCCTGTGTTTAAAGTGGATAGAGGGAATAAGCATTTACACTTCTCCACGCTAACATCTTTTTAGAATAAGACACAAACATACTACAAAAGCAAACGGTGTGGTTATAATCATTTTTTTAAAACTAATGTTAGCACGGTTTTGTTCTCAAAAACTATTCTTGAAGAAACTTGTTTGCTTCTTTTCGTGCGTAGAACTAATTTGAAACATTCAAGCATAGATATTCAGATCAAAGGGAATCAAAAAGACCCTTAACGTCTTAACGCCCTGATAGCACACAAACATCTGCCAGACGTCTATTTGACATCTGTAAGATATCTGCAACACATACTATGTTCATCTACAACCTAGATAGCACGATCCATCTGCCTAACGTCTATTTGACATCTGCAATATATAGTTTGCTCATCTGCAACACGTCTCAGAGACGTCTGCAATACGTCTGCTAAAGATCTGGAGATCTGCACATCAACTCTAAATCATAAACATCTTACAGACATCTTCAAGATGTCTATATGACCTCTGACTGCAGACATCTCCGAGACGTATTGCAGATGAGCAAACTATGTATTGCAGATGTCTTGCAGACTTCAAATAGACGTATACTAGACGTATGAGTGCTATCAGGGAATACACCTCAGAGACGTATGCAGTCAGATGTATTAAAGACATCTAGAAGATGATTAAGAATGGATGTGAAAATGCTCTTTTTTAGCAGACGTCTTGGGTTGGATTGTGCTGATGTGAAAGAACTGTGAAAAAAACTACAGAACACAACACTGACATAAGATATTCAGACAGTTTGGGCATTGTAAGATGTCTATCAATGTACAATATAATAAACACAAACATTTGTCGGCCTGTTAAGGTATTGTGAGGTATATGGTGATATCCATAGGAGCACTGTAATGAGACCCTTATGATATGTACCAAAATATTACTGAAATATCTCAGCGTTACAAAGCAAAACTCAGACGTGTGTTTCCTGAAATCTTTTTTCATTGTGACTCCAGTATGGAGTTATCATAGCTTTATTTCATCTCTTTATACACAGCCTAAAACATCCTTGACACCAGTGGGTCTGAACCGCCGGGTCACAAGTTCTAATAACAGAAGCAGACTTAATAAAACCAGACCAATGAGAAAATCCTCAAAAACAAAAGCAATGTTCCGTAAAACATAAAATATGCGTCCTGAAGTGAAGCCATTTGGGAAACACTGTTCTCCGTGAAAGCACTTCCAGGTACACAAGCAGCTTATTGTTTTAACTCCGAAACGTGTAGGATATTCGAGGTAATAATCTACAAGAAGAGTTCTGTCGAAATCTCAGAATGTACAGAACGGTATTGAAATGACAATTTTAATACAGAATTATAATCTCGAAGAGAAGAAACAATCGCAGCAAATGATTCTCAGACGTCGTTGGTTTGAGTCTCGAATGACCAACCAAAAAATATACAAAAAAAAAGAAAGAGTTCATACCACACAATATCATTCACCAAAACTCTCTATAATAAAAGTAAAAACACGTACGTCTGTTAAAAAGTGCAACAAAGTTGATTTTCTAAACTACAATTGTGTATAAACATCTTAATTGTGGATGTTTTCTTGTATCCGGGCTGAATATGCAGAGACGATCACAAGGAGGCTGTTAGATGTGATTGTTTGATCTAAACTTCTGACTAAACCAATACCACAGGTTTTGGGGGACTATTATTTTGTCAAACCATGGCCGACGAGGGATTTATTGAGAACCACAACCTAACTTGTAATTCAGCAGAAAATACAGACTTTCAAAGCAGTCAGATTTACAAACATGAACGTCTCAAATACGCTGAATGTCTTTTTCAGGTCTGAGAGTGAAGACTTTAGAGACGATCATTCAGATGGAAGCAAACACCCGTCTGGTGTGGACTGTAAATCTACTTCTGACTTAACAGATAAAGATGTTGTGAGCACATTTACACCCTTTAGTTCTCAATGTGAATTGATTCTGACATGTCTCTGTGATAACATCCTCTGAACAACCGTCTGAAACGCTTGTGAAGTGTTTGCTTTGGCCCCTCTTCACGTTTTATTGCCATTTCAGTGAGTAAAGTTCCCTGTTTATTAAACATAATTCAGCTACTGTACAACACACAACAACATTCATCCTATCGCTGTCTCTTTACATGAGAACCGAACCTTTAATCCACAGACACACAGCAGACAGATTCAAGGCTTCCTTCGGACGTGAATAAATGTCGTTCTTTTCATTTGACAAAAGTTTTTATTTCAAGACAGCGTCCGTTATCGTCAGCTCGGTAGCCAGTAGTGTATTTCTCAGATCCCCGAATGAACGGATGGATCGGGACCCGTGCCACCTCACATCAGTCTCCGTCGCTGCCCGGCCGGCGCTCACGGCTGTCATCGGGACGGAGTTACTCCAGGATTATCTCGGCTAGCTGTTGTTGTCCACTGTCATGTACTTGAGCGCTGCGAAACCGTAGCGCCGGGACATGTTCTGCTGAAACTCCTCCTTCAGCGTCTTCAGACACACGCGATACTGTTTGTTCGAGCGAAACTTGGTGATGTCAAAACTGGGCGCGTGGGGCATGTGGATCATGTAGGCGTTGGGCAGAACCACAAACTCATATTCCTGAAAGTACACATACAGAAAGACCTTCGATTGTTCCCACTGTATTCCTACATTTCAAAACCCCCAAAAATCGATTTACTGCATTATAGATGCATCGCAACAGCAAATTTAACCTGAAGTTTATTTTAAAACAAGAAACAATGTTTTTGAATTGTACATACATGACACAAAGACGTGAGTAAAAAATGTGACAATTCTAGTTTCGATTAAATAAAAGATTTTACTCGATGTTACCTGAGCGTCCAGCTCCATTATGTGAGCCACTTTATTCCAGCCGAACCCAACAAATCGTCGGTCGTACTCGGGACTTTCTCGTCGGACCATCACATACGGCTCGAAATCAGGCTCCCATTGCACGCGATACGCCGTCGTGGCCGTCCGCCATTTGGCGAAGTCTGTCGGAGCGTGACCTTTTGTCCACACGTGGTATCTGTCATGAATATTTGATTTGCATAATATTTTAATTCCTAGTAAAAAGAGTCATTTACACATTTTTAAATTAAAAACTACAAATGTACTTAATAATAATCAACATACTATCAAATAAAACTGAATGCCTGATGTCTGACTTCTCGTTCGTTTTAATGTTTCCGTTCATGCTAATTCCACAGCACTTTAAATAATCAACTAAATTACTAGATACGACTTTTGAGAAATCATTCAAATTTACAGATTCTTTCTGTCAATCAAATCATCCATATCCATTTGTGATCTGTAGATTCGCTCATATCAGATTGACGGATTCATTTAGTGTTACCTAAATATTAACATGAAATGTAGCGGAGCAAGGTAGAACTAGAAACATATTTTCAACAGTAAATTTTCCAGGATTGAAAACAACAAAATTTTTACATTTTCCTGTTACTTACGGGACGATATATAGTGCAATTCTTATGCTCAGTTGCTCAACAAATTTGCGTTACATGCCGCCACATCCGAAAGCTCGCATAGAAACTCCAAATATGGGACACAGAAGAAGAACGATTTACACGTAGCTCCAGGAAATGCCAATGGTCATATTCTATCACTGCAACTTTTTTTTCTTTTTTTTTCGCAAACGTTCCATCAGAGCTACTGCTATTGTGATGTGTGAATCTCTTGCAATGAATCTTTAAAATGTATTTTTTTTTGGAAAACAACGAATCACCTGAACGTAAATAGGGTGCCCATGTCAAGCTGTGTCAGGAGCTCGGCTTTAGATTTGGGGTAGGACAGTCTGTACCGAAGCGTTTCGAACGCAGGGACCACCAGAGCCTTCTTATTGTTCGCCATGTCGAGCTGCACGACCGATTTCCTGAGACACAAACCAAAGCAATGACTCATCACAAACCACACGTTTTGATTGGTTCCTCTGTGTTAGTTTGGCGATTCTCACCTGAGGTACTCGTACAGTCCGTACATGGGCAGAAAGTCAATATCGGACAGGAACATGTAGGGAGTGTTCACCTGTCCCATCGCAACGTTCCTCAGCAGGTTAACGGGGTAAAACTGTCCTTCTTTATAGACGATGTGGTATCCAACATTACTTCTGCTCATCAGGACCTCTGAACCCTGAGCGTAACGCAGAAACTGTTGAGCTTCAGCGTCTGACAGGTAAAGAGCCAGACTGATGGGACCTTCCCAGTGTTTGCAGATGGCCTCCAGCATCTGCAGTCTGAGACACAAACACACACGTGGAACGGCTCAGACGGTTAAACGTGTTTTAGAGAAGCATTAGTACTCTGTCTTGACACATGTAAGAACCGATACCTGTCCATGGAGAGCTGGGCCACCAGCGTGACGTCAGTGTTGTCTGCGCTGGGTTCATACTCATAATGCAGGAAATAAACGTGCGTGCGGTGGACGGTGAAGCGCTCCCGACGAAACTCATAACACGGGTCATCTTCATCCAGCTCAGACAGAGTCTTCTGAAGCTGAGGAGATATCGAGGAGACCGTCATTCTCTAAAGAACCTCAGATGAATGAAAACCTGTAAGATTGCTGAGTGATATTTTGCTCATAGTCCCCAAAAATCAGTTTGGGGAACTCACGTTTTCAGAGTTGTGGTCGGTTTCGCTGGGACAGCCGAAGAGTTCCCTCCTCAAGAGATTCCCGTCATACTCCAGGAAGGTCAGGTAGAGGTTTCGGAAGAACTCCACGTGTTTGTTCTTGACGTGCAGTTTCTTCGGCGAGTTCCAGTGAATCACCTAAACATACAGAGGATCATACGTGTTATGAAACATCCGTATCCAATCCACGTGTATGTTCCTTTTCAAGAAAAAGGTTTTGGATGACACGCCAAAATAAAATAAAAATCGTTAGACAATTCAATACAAATTTCAGTTTTACTGTCTACAATTCATAGGGTTTTAAAGAGAGGAAAAACTGAATGTTTTATTTTTTAAATGAATTAATTTAAATCCTTACATTCAAGGAACATTTAAAAGGAAAATTTAAGGACATTTTTAATAAACTACAACAAAATGAATTTGTTTTCTTTATTGTCATGAAAGGGGGCTTTAAATGAAATGCATAATAATAAAAAATAGCCTACATTTATTTAATTGTCGACATTAAATGCAATGCAATATTGCTTCCTTTAAAGGAGTCATATGGCACGGCTCAAACAAATATTATCGCTTGTATTAGATTATTTAAGGTTAAAAAACGCTGTATTTTCCACATATCGTGCATGTTTGTATCTCCTCTTTGCTCCACCTCCTGAAACGTGCAGATTTTTAACAAAGCGTGGAAAGGTGGATCTGGTCCCTTATACACATTGTTCAAAACATGTTGACCAGCATCTGAGACCGAACTGTTTCTCGGTGTACAGTTAATGTAAGTGCAGATCATGTGTTATACGCGGTTAACAGCCGTATGAACGTTTTTTGGGACTTGCCTTGAGATCAGACACGTCTTTGTAGCACTTTTCAGAGCGCGTGTGATCTGACAGCTGAACGTTCCAGAAGCACGGCAGCTGGTGGACCAGGAAGGGATTCTGTTTGATGACAGCGTTGAAGATGTCCTGCAGACACAATATTATTTTATTGAACATAACAGTCCTACATACATACATACAGAAATATATACCAACAACATCGTTTTCTTTACCCAACATACCTTAAAGGGACAGTTCACCTCTGTCATCATTTACTCCCCCTCACACAGTTCCAAACCTCATTCATTTTTATCCTCATGAACACAAAGGAAGATATTTGGTAGAATGTCGGTCACCAAACAGATCTCATCCCCCATTTACTCTCATAGTATTTATTTTCCCTACTATGGCAGTAAATGGGCGATGAGATCTGTCTAGTTATTGACATTCTTTCAAATATCGTTTCATGTCACAAGACATTTATTCAGATTTGGAACATCATAAGAGCGAGTAGATCATGACAGAATTTGTATTTTTAGGTGAACTATCCCTTTAACTTTAAACATCTAATAAAGTATCAGAGTAAAACCTATTTCTCCTTCATCCTCACAAGCTGTATTTACTGTTAGTGATACTTGCTGTCATAGTTTTTTTGAACCGTAAACAATAGTTTGCATATTATTTTAATAAAGTGATAGGAAATGTAGGAACGGGAAGAGGAACAGAGATTAAAGATAAAGTGTTTACCTGATCAGCGAGTGATGTTGACAACATGCTCATGAGCTCTCGCTCCGCCGTCAGTCTCCACATCTGCTCCCACTTCAGTTTCCTCAAACGATCCAACAACAACAGAATCACACCTGTTACACACAACACAACACATTACATCCGGTTTACACAAGTCCTGTCCAATCAGAAACCTGCGTGACCCACCAGTGTTAAAGCCCCGCCCCAGTGCAGGCCACGGCCGATGGTTCTTCCACAGGTTCCCCAGATACCAGTCGCTCTGATTCTCCACCAAACCCAGAACCTGCTGACCTGAGACACACAAAGAAATAGAGAAAGATCATTGAGGGCTATTACATAATAGACACATTTGGAAAGTGACACGTGTTCATGTGAATCATAAGAACATGAAGACAAAGCTTCAGTCGATAGATCCAGAAACACAGACTAGTTTGTAATTAAAACTGTTTCCAAGCACACCTCAAACACCTCCGTCCAGACGTGAATGCCGCAATAGCATTGACCAGTCAATGAGCAGTATTGATTCTCATCTCTCACAGCTTAAAACGACCTTTTCATGAGGGTGCACGAGGAGACGAGATTCAGCTCAATGTAAACAACACATTTCCATTGTGTGTGATTCCTCCCAACTCCTAACAAGTTCTAATAACCAATAGCTTGGTCATATGAATATTTATTATAATATTTTATAATAATAATAATATGTTATATATACAGTTGTGTTCAAAATTATTCAACCCCCAATGCTGTAAATGGTTTTAGGGAATTTAGTGTAGATTTGTAATTGTATTCAGAATGAAATCCTACAAGGACTTCTTAAAGAACAATATGCAACTAAAATGACATCAATTAGTTTTGTAATACAGTAGTAAATGTTTATTTTGTGAATTCTTCATTGACATAATTATTCAACCCCTTAAAGACTACCACTCTGAAGAACAGAGGTTCAATGAAGTGTTTTCAATCAGGTATTGAAAACACCTGTGGATATCAGGGAGCAGCAATAAAGCCTAATAAGCACCAATTAGGCAGCTTTAAAATGACTGTGATACTCAGCTCCTTCTAGACATTTACTGGTGTGGTTACAAACATGGTGAGGTCAAGAGAATGGTCCAGGAAGACAAGAGAACAGGTGATTACTCTTCACAGGAAGGGCAATGGCTATAAGAAGATTGCAAAGATGTTAAACATACCAAGAGACACCATAGGAAGCATCATTTGCAAATTCAAGGCAAAGGGCACTGTTGAAACGCTACCTGGTCGTGGCAGAAGGAAGATGCTGACTTCGACTGCTGTGCGCTACCTGAAGCGTAGAGTGGAGAAAAGTCCCCGTGTGACTGCTGAGGAACTGAGAAAAGATTTGTCAGATGTGGGTACTGAAGTTTCTGCTCAGACAATACGGCGCACCCTGAGTAATGAAGGCCTCCATAACAGAACTCCCAGGCGCACCCCCTTGCTGTCCCCAAAGAATAAGAAGAGTCGACTGCAGTATGCCAAAAGTCATGTGGACAAACCACAGAAGTTTTGGGATGGTGTTCTGTGGACTGATGAAACAAAATTAGAACTGTTTGGGCTCATGGATCAACGCTATGTTTGGAGGAGGAAGAACAAGGCCTATGAAGAAAATAACACCTTGCCTACTGTGAAGCATGGCGGGGGGTCAATCATGCTTTGGGGCTGTTTTGCTTCTGCAGGTACTGGGAAGCTTCAGCGTGTGCAAGGTTCCATGAATTCTCTTCAGTACCAGGAGATATTGGATGACAATGTGATGCAGTCCGTCACAAACCTGAGGCTTGGAAGACGTTGGACCTTTCAACAGGACAATGATCCCAAGCATACCTCCAAGTCCACTAGAGCATGGTTGCAGATTAAAGGCTGGAACATTTTGAAGTGGCCATCGCAGTCACCAGATTTAAATCCGATTGATAACCTCTGGTGGGACTTAAAGAAAGCAGTTGCAGTGCGCAAGCCGAAGAATGTGACTGAACTGGAGGCTTTTGCCCATGATGAATGGGCGAAGATACCCGTAGATCGCTGCAAGACACTTGTGTCAAGCTATGCTTCACGTTTAAAAGCTGTTATAACTGTAAAAGGATGTTGTACTAAGTACTAAGATTGAATGTCACTTGGGGGTTGAATAAAACTGATAATGATGTGAGCTCAGAAAAGACATTTGTGGTTATTTCATTATAAATGTTATGTTATATTTGTCTGACCTACACGTGCCTCTTTGATTTAATTGTAAGCAGGATGACTGAATGATCATAATCAATGTCAAACCGACCAAAACAATCAATTTCAGTGGGGGTTGAATAATTTTGAACACAACTGTATATTATATTTCCTATTATTTGTCAGACACTCTTTTTTAAAGCGACTAACAGTGCATGCAAGATGTACATTGTTTTAAAACTCGAACCCATGACCTCTGCCCTGCTTACACCATGTGCTTCCAATAACAGGAACGTTAAAAAACATAAATTCCTACAAAGTTTTGATGATCTGTACCTAAAAAGCAAATGTAAAGAATAATATATGAGGGCTGTTGATTTTGTTATTAGAAAAACTAAGGAAGTTCATGGTGCATGGCCAGGGTAATTTTTGTTGCCTTACACTTAAACTATTAAAATATATCTTTTAACCATAATCAAATAAATATAAATTTTGAAAAACTACACTCTACAGACCACAATGATAAATATGCCCTTAAACAGTGTCTATGCTAGATGTGACGGAATGTAGCTAAAAAATTTTTCAATGGTATTTTTATGCTATTTATCGCAAAAGCGATACGACAAAACCTATGTATTCTATCAACTTTTGTCCATAATTCTGTAATTTTTTTCATGGTTGATTTCAGTTTCCTGTCTGACTTGACCATTTTCTTCAGATGAGAGTAGCACCTTTAAACTTGTGGAAGACGACCCACAGCTCCGCGATATCGGTGGCAAACGTGATGTCTGTGTCCAGTACGATGACCTTCTGCAGATCCGAGGGCAAAGTCTTGGTCAGCACCAGTTTCATCAAACCGTGGATACCAGAGTAATGTTTGTTAGGGATCCAGGACACCTCAGACTGACAAACACACACAGAGATTTATTATAAACAACACAGAAACCATCACAAATCAACACAATGTGCAGACACACAAACCTTGAGCTCATCTGCATCGTAGAAGTTGACGTGGATTGCCGGGACCATCCAGGTGTGAAAGAGATCAGACAGGATCTTGTGAGCGATGGAGTCCGTGATGATGTGGAAGTGAAGTGGGTTTCGTCTGATACACAGGGACAGGACACACATTTACACATGTGAAGTCAGACAATGATTTTTGTTCATCCTCTCATTACAGTGCCACCCCGCTAGCTTAGCAACATGCTAAGATAAAACTTTTGACAACTTTGCTGTGGGAAATGCTGCCAATATGAAACAGAATGTGCATGTGTGTAAAGAGAGGTTGTATGAAGATTTTATCAAAGTTTGTGAAGTGTGTTGTGTTGCTAGGCAACGGTCATGAAGTTGCAAGAGGATAAGTGTGTGTCCGTGCATTTACCTGTGAAACAGGACTGACTTGACCAGGGTGACCACATCTCTGCTCGCGTTGTAGCCAGCACACACAATGGCGATGTGAATGGTCTGTAAATGCAAATATTTCACAACACGACTGATGAAAAAGAAATAAACAAAGTTTTATATCATGATCCTCACATGTTGCTTGCTATGCGATTGCAAGGGTGTTCTGGATGGTGCTTTGAATGGTTTCTAAAATGTTGCTGTGCATTGCCATTTGCTTCTGTGTTGTGCCTAGCGCGTTGCTAGGGTATTCTGAGTTTCTTACATGTTGATATGAGGGTGTTCTGATGATTTGTTTTTAGCATTCTGTTCTGTTTTATTCATTTCAGTGCTGTTGCTAGGGTAGTTCAACAGATGTTGCTAGAATAATCTGAGCGGTTTATAGGACATTGTTATGCTGTTGCAAAGGTAATCTTGCAAAAACTAGAGTAAACTCAGGTTTGTAGAATGTACATATGATAATCTCTGTGGGTTTTAGCACGCTGCTATAGGGTTACTAAGGTATTCTGAGGGGTTTATAACACCTTGTTATACTGTTGCTAAGGTAATCTAGGTGTTTTTTAACATGTTGCTATGCAGTTGGCAAGGTACTCTCAGGGGTTCATAGCGCATATCTTTGTTGTTGCTATGGTAATCTAGGTTGTTTTAGCATGCTGCTATAGTGTTGCTAAGGTATTCTGAAGGGTTTATAACACCTTGTTATACTGTTGCTAAGGTAATCTAGGTGTTTTTTAACATGTTGCTATGCAGTTGGCAAGGTACTCTCAGGGGTTCATAGCGCATATCTTTCTTGTTGCTATGGTAGTCTAGGTTGTTTTAGCATGCTGCTATGCAGTGGCTAGTGTAAACTAGGTAATTTGTGCACATTTCTGTAGAGATGCTAATATGTTCTGGGGTGTTCATAGCATGTTACTATGAAGTTGTGATAGTAATAAATGTGTTTGTAAGTACGTTGCTATGCACTTGGCAGGTAGATTTTAATCACACTTACATTCAGTTGCTAGGGTCATACAATGTGTCGTACAAACCTCACATTTGTTCACCACAGGCTGACGCACACAGTCTGAGCTGTTGCTGGCGACGTTTCTCTTTTTCGCCTCACTATCACCTGTACCCTCTTCCGTGGAATGAGTATGTAACCGGTTGCCATGACGACCGTTGCTATGATGGCTGCTGTGGGTTGAGACATGAGGCGTCGGGCTAATTTCTCTCCGCTGGTCATGTTTACGGTCCTCAGTGTCTCGCGACCTAAGATCCAGAGCCTGATGTTCTCCGGCCGCTCCGCTCAGTGCCGATGACTGAAGCTCCAGCAGTGACAGAGGTTTCACTGGAAAGTCAAAACACCGGTGAGTGTGATTTAAACGTGTGTGTTTGACTGACATGTGTTTTGCGTGTCGTCTTACCGGTGAAGTTTTCAGATGACAGATAGATCCAGGTGAGGGCCGGAATAAAGAGCAGCGCGACAGAGGCAGCCAGGAACTTCCTGCGGCCACGGCACATTCCCAGCATCCTCTGCTGCCAGAGGGGGTCTGTTCAGAGACGTCTAGGTGGGCATCAGCTGTTTGGCTGGGGGATGCATGACACACTCCTTAAAAACAAAGAACAAACAAATAAAAATATTGTGTAAGCTTCACTCTCTAACAATACTTTACAATAATATCCTCTATATACTGTATTAAGCAAACCACAAAACAGACGACAGCAGTCACATTATCATTATTAAACTTAAAGAATGTTGATAAATGCATTTAAGGTAAAAAAAATCATAATTCTGTATTTTCAATTATTTACCAATTTTATTCAAAACAAGAACAAATGTACCACCTATGTATATGTTCTCACCCACAAATACATTCTTAAGTGAATAAACAGTTTAATGGAAAATATAATAAAAAATAGGAAAGCTATAACGTCCAAGAGAGAAATATTGTAAAGCAGTAAATGCACAAACTAAAAAAATGAAAACTTCACAACTGTATTAACACAGGTCACATGTTGACAGCTCAACCAATAGGAAGTCAAGACGTTCGTCAAAAAAATAATCCATGGCTTTAGGATACATATCCTAATTTTGTCCTTTTTTAAATTATTTCTTTAAATAAATTGATAAACAGATATTATTCTGGGATGCATATTTCAGAGTTTTTCAACTTTCATAAAGACGATTCAAACAAACATATCCAAACTATAAAGACCAATTTATTTACAATGTGTTCGTCTATTTTCACTTATAATTGCCAAGTGTTGTGCTCAAATTATTCCAAACGTGTGTTTTTATTTACTAGCATCACTTACACAAAAGCGAACCGTAACATTAACACCAAAGCAGATTTATTTTATTCAGAAAATGTAATTCCCAGCACAGAGAAGCAGACGGTGACGTTCATTGGCTTAATAATCACGTGGTTTGCACTGGAAACAGTAAAAGCAGTAACTATGGTGATTCTGTACGGTTGCCATGGTGAGACGTACATTTGCATGCGCGCTCACCTTCGGTACAGAAATGACGGCGTGACCGGACTCAAAGGAGACGGTTTATTCTCGATCATTCGATTAAATCCACGGTAAGCGAAACGTAGTCAGATTTTACCATTAGGTGCGCGGCAGTCGCTCAGCTGTCGGCACACAAAAGTCCGTTATGAGGCTCCACAGGCCGCGGGTCTGCAGAAACACGCGTGGGAGAGAAATCGCGGATGTTTCAGTCTCTCAAGACTGTCGTGTTGAATGTCGTTCCATCGCCTTAATTTAGCATCCCGGGAACAGCGCGTGCAAATGCCGCAGGATTTGACAGACATCGTACGTCTTTGACGACGATCCGCTCCTCATATCGTCTCTTGCGCCGCTAGACGCGCGTTATGAAACCACAGTCCGTCAGTCACGCATCTGCTCGACCGCTTGTGCGATATAAAATCAACGCTGAGGCCTGCGGTCGACGCGACGCTGCCTGTTTGTTTCCCAACACACTCCTCCAATCACAACCACAATCCCCGATCCAGACTCCAGTCCGGTCGACTGAGTCATCGCGAAAAGCCGGACTGGATTCTGATGCGGTTGAGTTCTTGTAGACGGCTGACAAAAATGAAGCGATTTGTTTGCATTATTGAAGTTTTTTATTATATTTTTAACGCTTCTGTGTCTTTTTGAACCTTGAGAAGAGGGTCTTAATCCAACTATGATCAGAAAACCCACAACAGCACTTTTAAAAAGATCTGTAACGTTACCTTCTACCTAGAAAGCATAGAGGGTTTGAACAACATGAGTCATATAAATATATTTCAAATATTAAATAAAAAAATACTTATCATTTCTTGACCATTAAAATAAATACATATTTTGAAGGTTTTGAAGGAAAATGTTATGGTGTTAGAAAACTGAACAATGAACAAACTCTGAGCTGTGATTGAAATGATCAGATATATGGATACAAATGAATGTCAACACAATGCTTCTGTTTGTGTAACGTCGGTTAAAGGCATTTGTTAAATGTAATGCATTTGTGTATTTGATCTGTTAAATAATAAATTAGTCATTGCTGTTGAACATGTTTGATCCATTATTGTGTTTAAGGACATTTTGGTTAGCTTGATTTAACAATTATGAACCGTGGGCCGACCGTGGACCGCCAGGATACATTATTGATAAACTAGCGGCTCAGCAGGTGACCGCCGGCAGAAATATGGTGCATATGGTGGACTGCTGGAAGAACGATGAGCAAAAAGCCGGTGGACCACAGTCGGTTGCTGCCCGTGGACCGCCAACCTTGCCACCGGTCGTCCGCCACTGGGCCGCTGGCCTTATGTTATCTGGGTATAATGACTTTTATACGCACAGAGAGAAAAACACACAGGAGATGAAAATGAAGAATAGTTTACATAAAATAAATCTAAACATTTTTAATAACTGTTATGATCGAAGATGAAGTGAAAAGTCAGGAGAGAAAATACTGTCTGTATATTAGAGTTTATTTGAACTGATCCATCACTATAACATGAATCCAACACACACAGAATTAAAGTCAACCTTCACCAGATTTCACTAAAAGTACAAAATAATCTTAAAGAGCAGGTTTAAAGGTTTTAGAAAGTGCTCTAATGTTGTATTAGAGTCCCCCTCAAAATTAAAAACACTTCCATCTATCTCCATAAACCATTCAGATTATTGTTTAGTAACAGTCTACCGCCACATTATTAGGTAAGAGTTGGATTATTAAAACGGTAACACTGTTATATATTATTTACCTGGAAAGCTACAGCTGTACTACATATACAACAAAGATTAGCACAATTACTTTATATTATAAGCACTCAATTCAACATGTACACATAACGTACTTATCATTCTATTTACATACGCTAAATTATGAGCACGTAACACAAGGTTGGAATTGTAATGCAGTGTTATCGTGGAAAAAATTATTTTTTTACCACTGATCCTTACAAATCGCCATCCTTTGGCAGCGAAAACAAAGTAGATTTGCGTTCAAGGCACAAATCACAGCGTCTCCTCGACATGTTGTATAGGCGATACTACCTGAAAATGGACAGGTCAGAGGGTCCCTGTTTCGCGGGAAGGCCGGGATTGTGCTGATGCGTTACACTATGACGTGTCGATGTTACACTCAAAAGAGTGGAAAGCCTAACGATTTGTTTGGGCGGTTCGGAGTCGACTCCTTACTTTGTAAGCCAATATCTTAATTTATCATGAACTTTTTGGATTAACAACTTTGCAGACCGTCAATATTGAAGGAAAGCTACGTTACATGCTGTGATGCCAGTAATTTTATTGGATTCATGAACCTGCTCTTTAAGGAATATTTGAAGGTGCTGTGTGAAGCAGAAAAAACCCTTAAATCATGATTTATTAATAACAAAGCACTAGTCTCAAGTACCTTATTGCAATATTTATATTAAAGCCAACGATGTGTAATTAATGCAAATTTCTTTAAATAGAATAACTTTAAGCCTTCCTTCCCTCTAAAAAAATAGTCCCTCATACCTAACGTTTAAATGCTTCCTATTGCTAAATAACAAAACCAGAAAGTTAACAAAGATACAAAAAAGGCTCTTTATTCCTCCTTTCTTCTGCAGATGAAGTTGAGTTTGTGAGATTCAGGAAGACTGATCCACTTATGATCTCCAGACTGAACCGCTCCAGATCTCACATCACGCTCACAGTCGTCCACTGCTGTTTCCTTCCCTGGAGCCCAATGATCATAACACACGATCTCTCCATTCACCCAGAACCAGATCCCCACAGAGCAGGAGTGACGTAACCCCAGCCACACCTCAGCAGTCCAGGCCTGATGAAGAACTTCAGTCACCATGAGCTGAATCTCCTGTGAATCAACTGAAACCAGATCCACATGATTCTCTCTGCAGTATCTCACAGCTTCAGTCCAGCTCAGATTCTTCTGGATCAATATCAGCTCATCTGAACACACAATAAACACAAACAACTGAACATGAGAACAAAACACAAACACTGAGACTGAACTGAGATCAGTTTCATCATGAAGAAACTTCTGTCGTCAAACACACACATTGACTTTTATTAACTCACCTTCATGACACACAAAAGTGTAAGAGTCTCTGCAAGATACATCATGCCATTTCCCCTCATTATTCATATTGGTCACTGTACAATTTTCAGAATCAGCGTAATTATTCGGTTGACCAGAGTTCCAGTCTCTGAAGGCGGAGTCGGTGTTATCTGACCACTCCCACGAGTCATTGAACAGACCAATCCAGACAGATCTCTGAGGATCATTAATGATGTTGTGGATCAGTTGATTGTCAGTCTGGTTCCTCACACTGATCAGATCAGTATGATACTGTCTGCAGAAACTCTGAGCTTCACTCCATGTTGTACTAGAAGTATTAATGATGTATGATTTACTGCTGTCTGTTGAAGAAAATAAAGATTCAAGTCTCATGATTTTCATTCATTCTCATTACACTTACAGTTCAGATGTCAATCTACACAAACATATTTCTTCTAAAAGTCTTGATAAATGCTAAACTTGTTCAGGTGCCAAAACAAAAACACGCAATGAAAACAGCACACTACTTCCAGTGTATCATCACACAAACTGACTCCATTTAAAAGAAAACAAACAATCACAACTAACCAACAAACACATTAATATAAGAGAACAAGACTCAAGAAGTCCCTGAAGGAAACACTAAACATGATGAGGGATTCTTCATCGAGATTCTTATTGTTCATGTTTTCTTCAGTGATTGTGAATGACTCAATCATTAAACTTTACTCTTGTATAGTGTTTTATAAGGTTTGGTGTCAGTTGGGTGTAAAACTCACTTGGTGGTGCTTCAACACACTCATAAGACACATTCAGGTATTTGTGAGTTCCAACACAAGGATCAGTGAAAACTGTATTGTCCACAACCATAGAACAACTCGTTTCTCCATCACATCTGTGACAATAAACACAAAAAACAGTAAAAATATATAAAGATGATCTGATAATATCTGATAACTCTTTAATAATGTTTTCTGTTCTCACCGAGTGGCCACCGCACTTAGAGATGTGTTCAGACTGCACTGAACATTTGAGATCTTGTTATCTTCTATTCCAGTAGAGCAGGTCTGTCGGTCTGTACGCCCATAATTGGCTGAAAGGACTTTAATAGTTCCCTGATCTGTTGATAAAAAGTCACATTACAGACAATTGTGTTTGACAAATCTTTATTTTCTCATCATGTTATGCAGTGTTGGTAGTAATGCGTTACAAAACTCATGTATTTCAATAACGCCAGTGTTGCCAGGGTCACGGTCTTCCTGCACAATTTGTCTATTTTGAAAATGCAGTTGCGGAATTATTATGGAGGCCCGGGGTTGCGGGTTTTTTGGGCTACTTTCCTAATGCACTGCGGCCGCGAAAATGTTTATTTATATTCTAAGGATACATATTTATTAATTGATGATATTCTTAATGTGTATAAATACTTGGATGAATACCTGGCAACTCCAGGATCAGAGCCATTTTTAAAGTGTTGGGAACGAGCGTCTGACAGGCTACAGTACAGCTCAACCAAAGAGGAAAATAGAGGCGTATTAGACAATGCATCCGAATTATGTTTTTACCAATGTTTCGTACTAAGGTGAATGTCACTTTGCACAATGAAATAAATCACGTGTAAGTGTACAACAGTTTATTCTTCCGGCTGCCAAATATCACGTTTGAGCAGCGCTACACGCAGTCTAGAACAACTAAAACATTGACGTGCTTCTGAATATGCAATACATTTAACCATGTTTATTTCTTAAGCAAGTTTTTGCATTCTCATCTATTTCCGTGGGTGGCCTCGAGGACACATGGGATCTTTTTTAAAGGGACACTCCACCCAACAATTTAAATTCTGTTATGAATTACTCACCCGCTAGTTGTTTCAAACCTGTAAACATGTCTTTGTTCAGTTGAACACAAAGATATTTAGAGTAGAATAACAACTGACAATTCTTTGGCATCATTGAGCAGCATAGCAGAAAAGATTCTAATGGTAGTCAAAGGTGGACCAGAATTGTCTGCTTTCCTAAATCCCCCAAAACATCTTTTGAGTTCAACAGAACAAAACATATAAACGATACCAAAGAAAACATTTAAATAAGTAAATATAGCAACAGTTACCAAAATCTTAGTATTTTTGTAGTTTCAAACTAAAATCCTTTTTATCAGTCAACTTTCTTATTAGACTGCATGGATGGGCAGTGTTTCAAATACATCCATTTGAAATAAAAAAAATTGTAATAGTATTTTGTATTAAAATCCATTTAATCTTAGTATTTTTATTTATTTATTTTTGTATAGCCTAGTTAATTCAAGAAATCAGCAGTCTAATAAAGAGGTTGATCGGCAAAAAAGTATTTTCTATTTTGAAAATGAAATAATATAAATACATTTTGTCATTTTAGAAAGTTAAGTTCTACTTCTGTAGTTATTTTGGTGAAAGTAACTCATAAGTAATACAGGAGTCATGTAACATATTACAATTCCGAGACAGTAATATTGTAAGGTAAGGGATTACTTTTAAATAACAGTAACAAGTAATATGTTATCTATTACAGTTTGAAAGTAACTTGCACAACACTGATGTTATGTGGCCTTTAAATCAGTGAACATGTAAATGATGAAACTTAGAGAACTCACCACAGCTGAGAAGGAAAGTCTGTGATTCACAGATAATGAAATCCTTTGAAACACCTGAAGTCAGAGATGAGAAGTGAATTGGATGTAATGATGCTACTGTGTTACATTGACTGTCTTTGAGTATTTGACTAAAGGGGTCAAATGACATGGCTTAACCCTCCTATTATCCTAGGGATCAATTTGACCCCATTCAATGTTTAACGTCTCTAAACACATAGTTGAAATCTCTTTTTTTGCTTCAGAATTAATGACTTTTCCTCATTTAATGAGGACAATTCAGTAAACCCAAAATTATCATGATGTGACTTTTTCAATGTCCTATACACATTTTCTATCATCAGTGTTCCATGGGATCAATTTGACCCCAGGTTCTTATAGCTGTAAAAAACAAAATAAATTTCAAAATTTCACACAGTATGTTTTTCGTGATATTGTGGTCACTATAACATGCCTTAATTTCATAATATTCCCTACAATTTTATATTTACTTTATAATATTCAAAAATCTAACTTAACATGGTATTGCGAGAACCACTGATTGTTCACATGATGTGGGGGTGGGGGGAATCTGAATTTTTGCAAGAACTTTGATATTTTGCGTGCCATGGGTGAATGGAAAACTAAATTATTGCGAGAACTTTTACATTTCCTGTGGTATGGGGCAGGGGAATACATATAAAAGCTTGGACAGAAGACTTCTAAACCATTTGTTTTTTTGCTCTGTGGACTCTCTTTATGCACTCAATTCAAATATGGCCTCTAAGCAAAGGTATTCTGTCAATGAGGTTTGGTCACAGGTTTTTGGCAGTGAAAGTGACATAGAGGAGAATGTGTCTGAGGTTGATGATAATGTTGAGGAGGACCCTGATTATGAGTCATCCTCCTTAGATGAGAATGAGACTGCTAGTGTTGACCCTCCAGTTGTCTCTCAACCACCTGTAGACACATTACCTTCCAAAAATGGAAAGTTATTATGGTCCCGCTCTCCACTTGAACGTCAGGGTAGACTTAATGCTGCTAATGTCATCAAAATGGTTACAGGGCCCAACAGATAGGCTGTCAGCCATATACAAGATATAAAATCAGCATTTGAGCTGTTCATTACACCATCAATTGAACGGGATATACTTGAAATGACAAACTTAGAGGGAAGCAAGGTGTATCGGGACAGCTGGAAAGACTTTGATGTGACTGACTTGCAAGCCTACATTGGGTTGCTCATTTTGGCAGGAGTAAACTCGCAGCAATACGGGATGTATGGGGCAAGTGGGTCCAGCGATTACCCTTTCTTTATAATCCAGGCCCCCCATCACTGTGGATGAATGTCTGGTTCATCTCTGGTTCATTTCTGTCCTAACAGAAATGACTCCAAGACCAGCAACACGTATCCATCCATCCATTTTCTACCGCTTATCCGGGGCCGGGTCGCGGGGGCAGCAGTCTAAGCAGGGATGCCCAGACTTCCCTCTCCCTAGCCACTTCCTCCAGCTCTTCCGGGGGGACACCGAGGCGTTCCCAGGCCAGCCGGGAGACATAGTCCCTCCAGCGTGTCCTAGGTCTTCCCCGGGGTCTTCTCCCGGTGGGACATGCCCGGAACACCTTACCGGGAAGGCGTCCAGGGGGCATCCGGAAAAGATGCCCGAGCCACCTCAGCTGGCCCCTCTCGATGTGGAGGAGCAGCGGATCTACTCTGAGCTCCTCCCGAGTGACCGAGCTTCTCACCCTATCTCTAAGGGATCGCCCGGCCACCCTGCGGAGAAAGCTCATTTCGGCCGCCTGTATCCGGGATCTTGTCCTTTCGGTCATGACCCACAGCTCATGACCATAGGTGAGAGTAGGAACGTAGATTGACCGGTAAATCGAGAGCTTCGCTTTGCGGCTCAGCTCCTTCTTCACCACGACAGACCGGTACAGCGACTGCATTACTGCAGAAGCTGCACCGATCCGTCTGTCAATCTCCCGCTCCATCCTTCCCTCACTCGTGAACAAGACCCCCAGATACTTGAACTCCTCCACTTGAGGCAGGAACTCTCCACCTACCTGAAGTGAGCAAGCCACCCTTTTCCGGCTGAGAACCATGGCCTCAGATTTGGAGGTGCTGATTCTCATCCCAGCCGCTTCACACTCGGCTGCAAACCGTCCCAGTGCATGCTGAAGGTCCTGGTCTGATGGGGCCAGCACGATGACATCATCCGCAAAGAGCAGAGATGCAATCGTGTGGTCACCAAACCCGATGCCCTCCGGCCCCTGGCTGCGCCTAGAAATTCTGTCCATAAAAATTATGAACAGAACCGGCGACAAAGGGCAGCCCTGCCGGAGTCCAACATGCACCGGAAACAAGTCTGACTTACTGCCGGCAATGCGAACCAAGCTCCTGCTCCGGTCGTACAGCAAAGGGTCCCGAATCCCATACTCCCGGAGCACCCTCCACAAGATGCCGCGAGGGACACAGTCGAATGCCTTCTCCAAATCCACAAAACACATGTGGATTGGTTGGGCAAACTCCCATGAACCCTCCAGCACCCTGAAGAGGGTATAGAGCTGGTCCAGTGTTCCACGAACGGGACGGAAACCACACTGTTCCTCCTGAATCCGAGGTTCTACCATCGGCCGGATTCTCCTCTCCAGTACCCAGGCATAGACTTTCCCGGGGAGGCTGAGAAGTGTGATCCCCGGTAATTGGAGCACACCCTCCGGTCCCCCTTCTTAAAAAGGGGGACCACCACCCCGGTCTGCCAGTCCAAGGGCACTGTCCCCGACCGCCACGCGATGCTGCAGAGGCGTGTCAGCCAAGACAGCCCCACAACATCCAGAGACTTGAGGTACTCAGGACGGATCTCATCCACCCCCGGTGCCCTGCCACCGAGGAGTTTCTTGACTACCTCGGTGACTTCATCCCGGGTGATGGGCGAGTCCGCCTCTGAGCCCTCGGCCTCTGCTTCCTCAATGGAAGACGTGACGGCGGGATTGAGGAGATCCTCGAAGTATTCCTTCCACCGCCCGATGATATCCCCGGTCGAGGTCAACAGTTGCCCCCCTCCACTGTAAACAGCGTTGGTGGGGCATTGCTTCCCCCTCCTGAGGCGTCGGACGGTTTGCCAGAATCTCTTCGAGGCCGACCGATAGTCCTTCTCCATGGCCTCGCCGAACTCCTCCCAGGCCCGAGTTTTTGCCTCCCCAACCACCCGGGCTGCAGTCCGCTTGGCCTGTCGGTACCTGTCAGCTGCCTCGGGAGTCCCACAAGCCAGCCAGGCCCGATAGGACTCCTTCTTCAGCTTGACGGCATCCCTTACTTCCGGTGTCCACCACCGGGTTCGGGGATTGCCGCCTCGACAGGCACCGGAGACCTTACGGCCACAGCTCCGAGTGGCTGCGTTGACAATGGAGGTGGAGAACATGGTCCACTCGGACTCAATATCTCCAGACTCCCTCGGGATCTGGTCGAAGCTCTGCCGGAGGTGGAAGTTGAAGATCTCTCTGACAGGCGATTCGGCCAAACGTTCCCAACAGACCCTCACAGTACGTTTGGGTCTGCCGAGTCTGTCCAGCTTCCTCCCCCGCCATCGGATCCAACTAACCACCAGGTGGTGATCGGTTGACAGCTCCGCCCCTCTCTTCACCCGAGTGTCCAAGACATATGGCCATAGGTCAGATGAAACAACAACAAAGTCGATCATTGACCTCCGGCCAAGGGTGTCCTGGTGCCATGTGCACTGATGGACACCCTTATGCTTGAACATGGTGTTCGTTATGGCCAAACTGTAACTCGCACAGAAGTCCAATAACAGAACACCACTCGGGTTCAGATCAGGGGGGCCGTTCCTCCCAATCACGCCCCTCCAGGTGTCACTGTCGCTGCCCACGTGGGCGTTGAAGTCACCCAGCAGAACGACGGAGTCCCCAGTCGGGGCGCTTTCCAGCACCCCTCCCAGAGACTCCAAGAAGGCCGGGTACTCTACACTGCCATTCGGCCCATAGGCGCAAACGACAGTGAGAGACCTATCCCCGACCCGGAGGCGCAGGGAAGCGACCCTCTCGTTCACCGGGGTAAACTCCAACACATGGCGGCTGAGCTGGGGGGCTATAAGCAAACCCACACCAGCCCGCCGCCTCTCACCCTTGGCAACTCCAGAGTGGTAAAGAGTCCATCCTCCCTCGAGGAGTATGGTTCCTGAGCCCAAGCTGTGCGTAGAGGTGATCCCGACTATCTCTAGTCGGAATCTCTGAACCTCACGCACAAGCTCCGGCTCCTTCCCCGTCAGAGAGGTGACGTTCCATGTCCCTAGAGCTAGATTCCGCGTCCAGGGATCGGGTTGTCGAGGCCCCCGCCTTCGACTACCACCCGTTCCACTTTGCACCGGCCCCTTACGGTCCCTCCTGTAGGTGGTGAATCCACGGGAGGGTGGCCCCACGTCGCTCCTTCGGGCTGAGCCCGGCCGGACCCCATGGGGGGAGGTCCGACCACCAGGCGCTCGCATACGAGCCCCAACCCCGGGCCTGGCTCCAGGGTGGGGCCCCGGCTGCGCCATACCGGGCGACGTCACGGTCCTCGAAATTGTGGTCATCATATGGGTTTTTTTGAACCGCTCTTGGTCTGACCCGTCGCCTAGGACCTGTTTGCCTTGGGAGACCCTACCAGGGGCATATAGCCCCGGACAACATAGCTCCTAGGGTCTTTCGGGTACTCAAACCCCTCCACCACGGTAAGGTGGCAGTTCAAGGAGGGGAGCAACACGTATGTGAAATGCAAACACGTATGTGAAATGCAAAAAAAACGTCTGCAAGGACAAACTTTATGCACATCATGTGCAAAGTGATAAAAGGCTGAAATGTTCCGGCTGGTGGGCTGTTCATATTCATGTTCAAATGCTGTTCATAAGCTTTTTGTATCCTGTCAAACTCATATATTCATACCAAAAAGCACATACTTTTGCATAAAACAATTACTGACACAATGCTCAAATGTACTTTTTTGTGTTTTTATGTGTTTTATATGTTCATTCTTTCTCCCTTGTCAATAAATTATTATGTGTTCCTTAATTATGTGATAATATTAAGGATGTTCTGTTTTAGAAATAATAAATTGACCACAAACATAATGCGTGTTACACTGGCGGCGGTGAGGTGTTGCGGGTTTATTTAAAGGTCTTTTTAAGGACTCACCAAAGATATATATTACCTGACACAAACCTTTTAGAAAAAAGTCCCATTCTGTAGGTTTAAATTGCTGGGGTCAAATTGACCCCAGTGGGTAAAATATGTTATCAGATTTTAGGGTAACAGGAGGGTTAAACGAATATTATCATTTGTTTAGGTGTAATGTAATGTCTATACACAATTTAAGGTTAAAAAACGCTGTATTTCCATATACAGTATATGTTTGTATCTCCTCTTTGCTTCGCCTCCCTGAAATGCGCTGATGTTTTTACAAAGCTCATCGCTCCAAAAAGCGAGGTGTGCTATGATTGGCCAGTAATGTAACGCCTCTTACCATATTCGGAACATCAGGTTCCTAAGCAATTGTACTGACAGATGATAAAAAGTCATCACTTCTTTGAATCAAATCGAGCCCGAATCTGATACATAAAATGAAGAGGATCAAACCGATACATTAACTTTGCCAGTGCGATTTGAGCAGGATGTAAAGGATTGGTAAGGTTTTATAAAAAAAAATGTTAAATAGTTATAGTATATCTTACTGATTTATCTTTTATATACAATATTATAAAGACTATAAACTAACAACCCTATACATTAAACAGACTCTGTGTGAGATAGAAACAAGCTTGCATTACAGCAGGGAATGGTAACATAATAAATGCCCTTCTTGATCAACCAGTGTTGATCAAGCATTTGTTGTCTCTATTTGGAACATTAGGACATACGTTGTCTTTTTTCACATTGCGCGTGTGTCTGCATTTGCAGATCACAACAAACTCAACCCGCTTTAGTCCGTAACAAAGTCTTTTACAATGAAGATTTGCTTACAGGCTGCGAATCTGAAGCTCCTGTCATGAGAAGTTGGAATAGTTGGAATGGCCCCACTTTTTAACCAAAGCTTTCGTGCATTCCCGGTCCTGATATCTTCCAGGTTCGTGAAGCAATTGTCTGTGAAATGCGCTCCACAAACTTGAATATTCGGATTGTACTTTTCTAGAACAGTGTTGTAAATAAAATGTAACCATTCATTTTTAGTCGTCTAATCCTTTGGAAGGGCAAACAAAGAGGCTTTCTTTTCGCAACGAGACACACAGCGTCTCCACGACATGGCTGCAGAAGTGACGATACAATGAGAATTACAAGTACGGCCACCTCACATGCGTTTACATTTGGGCGGTCTAGGTCAAATCATACCACAAAATAACGTACATTTGTGGAAATGTGGTTACACGAGGCGTTTCAGGCAGGTCTGTCTGAGCAATCGCTTTTAGATAGAATGCATCTTCTGTTTCAACACTTTCATTTTTGCAATTTTACGTGCACTGTAAAAAATGCCTGTGAAGTTAACAGTAAAATTCTGTTGTTTTCACAAAAAAAACCTGTTATCAGAAAGTGTCCGTAAAAAATACAGAAAAACACTGTAAAATTGTCTGTAAAATTAACAGGAAAATTTTAATTTTTTTATGGAAAAATCCTGTAAAAAATGCTGTGAAATTAACAGTGAAATTCTGTAGTTTTCACAGAGAAAACTGTTGTCAAAAATGTCCATAAAAATACGGATAACACTGTCAAATTCTCTGGGAAATGAACAGTGAAATTCCAAAATTTTCACAAGGAGTTTTTTTCAAACTCCACAAACACTTTTATCACCTTCACTTACTGACACCACTGTCACTTTATTTCTGTTGCACGTCTACAAAAGTTCTAATTGAAAATGAACACAAGTTTACATGTTGATGGTTTTGTTGAGTCACCATTATGGTGATGAGTGTTTGCTTTAGTTGTGGTCTTGACACTTTGCTTTCCATGTGAAGAAATCTTTCCCCAGTATTGACATCTATGAGTTGAAACACACTGACTCAGGTGGGTGGAAAGCTCAGATGAAGTTAACGCATTAAATTATTTGTGTTGGTGAGTAAGTACATGTTCAAGAGTTTATGTAATGCTTTAAAGTTTAAAGTTTAAAGTTTAAAGCTTTTTAACGGTTCAAATACTTTTTATATTGACAATTACAGGAAATGTGAAATTTAAAAATAGATTCATTGAGGCGTTTGTAACAAAAAATACAATAAATAATTAAACAACATCCCAGATAAAAAGTAAATACCTTATCACACTTTCATTTGATGTGATTTGCAACAAGACTATGTTTTATACAAAACAATGTCATAGCAGCACAAAGATAACTGTAAACTTATTTATGACGGCTGAAAGAGGCCAACTAAAGCAAACCCTGATCACAAAAACGGTGACTTTAAATACACCAATAAAGCATCAAGTCATGGCTGTTATGCTACAGTCCCTGTGAAGCCGAAGTGATGATCGTCTTCAGTATTCTGACGTATTTACAAGATGAATAGTGTGTGTGGCTCATGTTTTCTACTGTGAATTGATTGGATGAATAAAAACAGGATGTTCCCGTAATTTTACGGTAGTTTGCTGGTAACCACAGCTGCCGGTATTTTTCCGTAAAAACTACAGAATTTGTATTTTCTCTTTTCTTTTCTGATATTAAATGTTTTGTGGGTCACCACTAAGCTGAGGAGTGGAGTCTGTGTTCAACTCACGGTCAGGCAAATATATTCTGATGTCATGCTGCATGTTGCTTTGTTTAAAAGTGACTTTAATAATGAATTACAAAGAAATAAATTAAGTAAATGTAATGTTTTCACTTTTATGCATTTGGACCAAGTTTTCATTTTCTATAAAGAAATGTTCTTAATATAAAAGACTCAAATGTATTAAGTTCATTCACAGTTTGAAGTTTGTGCCCTGAAGTTTTAAACTGCAAAGCTGTTTACATTATTTTCCTGTATTTTTTAAGGAATTTTACTGGTAACCACAGCTGCCGGTATTTTTCCGTAAAAATTACGGAACATTTTTTACAGTGTGTCTAATACATGCATGGGCAACTAAAACACACCAAAGACACAGAAAAACACATATTCGCACCATATGACCCCTTTAAATCAGAAGTGTCCCTGTGGAGTTCAGCTCCAACCTGTTAATCTGACCCACATGTGTTCTGTTTCTTAACTGTGATGTTTATTATTGTTGTCTTATGATCATGTTTTGTGAAGTGAAGGTTTGCTGTCACTCACCATTGTAGCAGATGAACTGTGACGGCACATTACAGTTCTGCTGACGCCATTTTTCATTTCTCATAACAGCACAATTATTTGTGTCAGTTGATGGTTCAGTTTCCCAGTTCAGATATTTCACAGGATCACCCAGAGACCACTTCCATTCATTAACACCTGTTTTCTTCAGTCCAATCCAGACATACCCCGGATTGTTATTCACAGTGTTCTTCAGCTTGTTCATGTCATTGATGTTGTTGAGTGTGGCCAGATCTGTGTATTTCTCTCTGCAGTATCTCTGAGCTTCAGTCCAGGTCTTCTCAATGTTTATATAGTTATAGCGGCGCTGAATGCCTTCAGATAATGAACAGAGAGCTGAAAGAGAGAGTTTTTATTCAGACACATTCACTCAGAGCTGATCTAAGCAGGAGTGTGCTGACACCACACAATCATCATTTACTGACACAGAGTTTGTATTGAAGAAGCAGATTCTGACAGATTTTAGTCTGTTAGTGTCTCACAGAGATGAGCGCTCTAGTCAGCGACTCAGAATCAAATCACATTTTATAACATGTCAGACTTGCAATGTAAAAATATTTGAGAAAACAAGAAAAACAAGTCAATCTCATGCAGTAAGATTTCTGATCTGGCTCAATGTTTGATTATTTACCCAATTTAAATTTGTTAAAGTGTGCAATATATTCTGTGCTGTTTGATTTCAATCTCTAATCTATTCAATTTTATTCTATAGTCCACCATCAGCAATAGTAACTCTGCATCACGCACTTTGAACTGAACATTGAAATCACAAACCTCAACCATGATGACATTTCAAAAGCCTTGTTTGCGTTTCGTTTTTTTCAAGTTTTTACTATTTCACTATATGCAATATAATGCACTGACTTTATCTGCTAAAAAAAGTTTTTTTTCAACATCAGATTTCTTACAGTGTGACTGGTGGATAATTTCAAAACAATTTGAGTCTTTTATCCCTAACTCCTGCAACCTCTAAAAAAAAGTGTTTTATTTTATTTTCTAATAGTGTCCCATCACTCTAAAAAACAATGGGTTATTTCAATTGGGTCAAAATGAACAAACCCCACAGTTGGGTTATACATTAGCCTATGCTGGGTGGTTTTAACCCATTGTCTGCCCAGTCAACACGATGATGTCACGGTGATCTCACAGTTATGTCACCATCGGTTTTCAGAATTTTCACGATGTGCTCAAACTGTGATCTTAGAGGTTTAGATGTTATGTTTGTCATTTGAAGTCATCTTTATGTTGATGAGTGTTTGCTTTAGTTGAGCTCTTGACTCTACAGTGTTTGTCTTCTCTTCCTCTGACTTCAGTATCAGTGTATTTACTTAATAGAGTAAATCTGTTACATTGAGTAATGCCAAAGGAGTCTTGATTGTGAATATGGATGAATGTTGTTGAGAACTCTGTCTTGTGTGAGAGTAGAGAGTGAGATTCAGCTGATTTGAAGCAAACATATCTTATTAAGGTCTTAAAAGTAAAATATTCAGACAGAAATACATCAAGACTCAGTGTATGAACCTCAACAATAGAATCAACTGAGAAGCTTCATGCTGCAATGCATGCTGGGAGTCATGAATGAGTATTGAACTATGATGTTACCCAGCATGCATTGCAGCATGAAGTTCTACTCATTCTACTGATTGTCACAGTCGTTGAGTTCAATATGGTGATTCTTGATGTGGGCGTTTTATTCAATACTCTCTTAAGACCTTAAAACTAATTCAAAATATCCCATCTGCCAAACAGCTGATGCAAACATGATAGCCAGAGTTAAAATGTAACTTGAGATCAGTGGATCATTATCACTAGTTAGTCAGTACTCTCAGAGTGGGATCACTTTGGTTTATCTTTGCTACGACAATTGTGATTCACAAACCAACAATGCCAGCAGTCTGTCTGCATTCAGACCGTTCAACTCAACAATCACACTCAATTCATTTACTTCCATTTGAAAACTGAGACTTGTCTGAAAAACCATTGAAACTAGTTTACACTTTGTCCAGAGGTCCCTCAATATTAGACGTTCAGAAGATGTCATAAATAGAAGAAAAAGCTTTCACTTTAAGGGCCCTATTTTAACGATCTGAAACGCAAGTGTCAACCCAGCTAGCAGAAGTTTGTTATAAGAAAGTTCCTTAGATGTTTTTCATGTTTTTGAAAACGTTTTAATAACATTCAAAATGTCTAGTTTTTGTTATGTTTTAAGAATGTTCCCAGCTAACAAAAGTCACCATCATGGTGATCAGTGTTTCTTTGAGTTGGTCTCTTGTCCCTTCATCTCTCGTATATGAGAGCATTTGATGGTTTGTAACTCTGTGCAGGTCATGTACTATTGTCATAGCAATCCAGTCAGAATCTGATCTAAAGGAGATCGTAAATGGGCATTAAAATCGCTGTTATTGGTGGTTAGATTAATGGATCTAATCTGATTGATTGATATGCTGTTGATTATAGAAGAAAATGTTAGATTGTCTACAAGTGTCTGCCGGATGTGTCTACAAATATAAACTTATTCGACATAATGACTTTGACAAACACAGACATCAAGAGTCAGGGTATGAATCTCAACAATGGTGACAACCAACTAAACAAAACTTCATGGTGCAATGCATGCTGGGTAAATTCTTAGTACAAAACTTGTTCATGAAACCCAGCATGCAATTCACTAGATCTTTTTTTCAGAATTGGTTTGTTGATTGTCACCATTGATGAGATTCATATCCTGATTATTTAAGTCTGTCTTTGTCTAGACATTGCTGTGGTTTTTAAAACCCTTTTTACACAAATCTAATAGACTTTGAAACACAGTTTCTTCCCTAAGAGTAAAATATTCTTTCAGGATCAAGAGTACCATTTACAATTGATGTCTATACTGTAGAACGAACTGCAGGAAGTAAACGCTATATTTGGTAAGCTTTCCCATTGATTTGCTATAACTACAGTACATGACCTGCACAGAGTTACAAACCATCAAATGCTCTCATATACGAGAGATGAAGGGACAAGAGACCAACTCAAAGAAACACTGATCACCATGATGGTGACTTTTGTTAGCTGGGAACATTCTTAAAACATAACAAAAACTAGACATTTTGAATGTTTTTAAAACGTTTTCAAAAACATGAAAAACATCTAAGGAACGTTCTTATAACAAACGTCTGCTAGCTGGGAAAGCGCGAAGCGCAAGTAACTTTGTGGGCGGGTCTCGGCGCTGTTGCTATTTTCCCGGCGGGATAAATGGCTCTTGCGCCCGGCGCAAATCTAAAATGGGTTGGTCTGAAGTAGCTTCATTATTCATAGGTGTGGTTTGGGCGTAACGTGAAATAAACCAATCAGAGCGTCATCCAACATTCCCTTTAAAAGCAGGTGCGCAAGTTCCATTATGGATTGCTATTATTATGGCGTATTCACCAGGCGCACGCCAGGAGCGGTTCACAGCCGAGGAGACTGATGTTCTTGTAAGAGCAGTGAAAGACAGAGAAGTTGTGTTGTATGGGGATGGGAGAAACCCACCCAAAATAGCGTCGGTTAAACAGGCGTGGGAGGAAATAGCCACAATTGTTTCTGTCATCTCATGTGTTAATATTTTTTTAGTGTAACAATTTATGATTTGCAAAAATAACTGTTGCATCTGTGTAGATTACATGAGCAAAGTGTATGCGCGTTGTGCACGCTATACATTATGGTCAAGCATGCGCCCTTAAAATAGCATAATGAACAACGCGCAACGCGCCACTGACTTTAGACTAGGTTTTTTCTGGTCAGTGGCGCAATTGTTTAATGGAACAGCAAAATAGCACCAGAGATTGTTTGCGCCGGAACACGACTCCTTTTTTGCGCTGAACCGCCCAGGGAGCGCAAGTTCATTCACTAGTTTAGCTAGTTTTATTAATAGACAGACGGATCACTCTGGTGTCAATTCTCTTGACATTTAAATCAAACATAAAAGCAGAAACACAAACTCACCAATGACAAGAAGACTGAAATATAGAATCTGAGCCATTTCTGAGGAAGAAACACATTGAAAAGCTCAAATGTTAAACTTCTGTTTGTTCAAAATTTTGGTTTCAGAAACAAATTAAATTGCAACATTTAAAATCAAATCAATCTGTGAGTAAGACATAAAAGTTTAAATCTATAAATGTCATTAAAGTTAAAAGTCAACATTTCCATCACTTAGTGTATTTCTACAGTTTATTTCAAGTCAGTTTCTTGATAAAGTTTCATTAGAAGTTATTTTTACATACAATGTTTATAAAACAGAGTCATATCAAAAGGATAATATTAATAGAAATGAGAATGTAATAGTTTTTACTTTTCACGTGTGTTTCTCTCCTGAATCTGCTGCTGTTTCTCTCTCTCTGTGTGTTTATATGTCATTATATTACATCTGATCTTCAGCACCTCCCATCATTTGGGTATTTATCTAGAAAGACTTATTTTCATATTTTACATCCTGCTTATTTGTATAATAGTTTACCTACTGTCCTGTTGTCTATTATGTAATGGAAAAAGGTGTGCGTTCTCTTATTTGCATGTGTGATGTGTGTCAGCCAGCGAATACATGTTTAAGAAGGTTCAACATGTCTCTCCTTCCTCCCGGATTTCGGCACCACTGTAATAAGGTTCAATAAAAGGAACAGGCGAACATTAAATACAATTTTAATAAAATAAACAAACAAATACAGGAAGTTAAATGCCGGCAGCCCCTCACAGACGACTGCCGGCGACACACACAAACCACAACTAAAAGCCAGGCCTGGTCCTCTCTCCTCAGCAGTCCCGTTGCTCGTCCTCTTATGCTCCTGATCTCCTCCGTGAGAAATGTGTGACCGGTGTGCGCACAGCCCAGATAGCAAATTTTTGCGGCCCAAATCTGGCCCACACCTTACTCCCCATACTTTACTCATCTGGCCCACATATGGCGTGGAATGATGGCACTTGTGCGGTCCGCTCCTGTTTGCCAGATTTGGGCCACAGGCATGCCAAAGCTATGCCACATGTCAAACATCAAAACAAATAAAGCAGAACTGACCCAAATATAAACAACAGTTCATTTCAATTCTGGCCCAGATTTATCCCAAAACCAACACCTTTCTGTGCTCCAGTTTGACAGAATTTGTATTGAGTTTCATTATTATTATAGTGATGATTGAGTTATTAGTGATGAACATCTGCTGTTAACAAACAGCATCACTGCAGAAAAGTTCAACAAAAACTACAAAAAAAGTATTTACCCAGAGAAACACAAAAACTACAACCTGAAATACAGCCTGAAATACAACCCAGCTAACAAACATTTGTTATAAGAACGTTCCTTAGAGGTTTTTCACATGTTTTAAATGTTTTAAGAATGTTACCATCATGGTGATCAATGTTTCCTTGGGTTGGGATCTTGACCCCTGAGCAAAGGTATGTTTGACCTGCTGAAACTGGGTGCTTATAAAGTTCACTTGTCATGGCAGAGCAAATAGGAACAAAACCAAATGATATTGGTGAAACCTCTGTGATGTTAAAGCTTGATTCAGTACTCATTTAGGTTGAGTGCTATTTTACAGATCCTGAAAGGACATTATAAAATCAGGAAATATGACTGTTTTTAGATATCTTTAAAGATTTGTGAAAAACGGATGTATTTTTATCAAACAACATTTTAGAATCACACAGATATCAAGAATCAATGTATGAATCTCAGCAATGGTGAGAAACAACCAACTTACTCAGATAAGTGGATCAACCGCAATGCATGCTGGGAATTATTCATTAGTTTTGTGCTATGATGTTACCCAGCATGCATCACAGCATGAAGTTCTCTTTTGTTTATTCTCACCATTGTTGAGATTCATAAACTGATTCTTCATGTCTGTGTGTCTAAATTCTGAGTATTTTTTTATTTCAAAAAAGCTTTAAAGACTGAAAAATGTAATCAAACTCCCAGATGTTTTAATGTAATTTCAAGATCAGCAGGACAGTAATTTATTCAAATGAAAACATGGTAGATATCTCACTGACCACCAAACAACACCATTGCTCAGAGCATCGTTTCAATTTCTTTGACAAATGTCCTTTATAAGTACATCTATTTTCATGTGTAAAGGTCAAGGGTCACGAGCCCAACTCAAGGAAACACTGATCACCATGATGGTGACTTTTGTCAGCTGGAAATGATCTTAAAACATAAAAAACTGACATTTTGAATATTTTAAAAGGAACATTCTTATAACAAACTTTTGTTAGCTGGGTTGTATTTCAGGTTGTAGTTGTTGTATTCGTCTGGGTAAATATCTTTTTTATTTTAAAAAGCCGATGTTCATCACTAATAACTCAATCATCACTATAATAATATTGAAACTCAATACAAATTCTGTCAAACTGGAGCACAGAAAGGTGTTGGTTTTGGGATAAATCTGGGTCAGAATTGAAATGAACTGTTGTTTATATTTGGGTCAGTTCTTCTTTATTTGTTTTGATGTTTGACATGTGGCATAGCTTTGGCATGCCTGTGGCCCAAATCTGGCAAACAGGAGCGGACCGCACAAGTGCCATCATTCCACGCCATATGTGGGCCAGATGAGTAAAGTATGGGGAGTAAGGTGTGGGCCAGATTTGGGCCGCAAAAATTTGCTATCTGGGTAGTACATCACACTGCTTGTGATATCGTGATAAATGAGATGTAAATGAGGATGTGACTTTGAAAGTCTTTGTACATCCGTTGTAAGGACATGTCACTTCAAGACCCCTCTTGCAAATGATGCTTAAGGTGAGCTAAAAGACCTTTCATGCTTTCACATTCTTTGCCACAAAACTGCCAAGAACACTTCAACTGAAAAGCCGTACGTTTAGCTATTGTACGGCTTTGGTGCTAAAAGGTCTGCAACACGAGTTGTGTTTAATGCTTTTGTTAGTTTGTTCAATAAATACCTGTGACTACTTTTATTTGTGTGTTGTGTTTTATATGGCTGAGAAGTGTTTGGGGTTAGGTTCAGTGTAGGGTTACGTACTACAGAATATTTAAACCATAAATAACTCTGAAATGCTAAAAATGGCACGCATCTCGTTCTGGAGCATTTAGTGAACAGCAACGTGGTTCCTTGTTGGTCTAAAAACTACGTCAAAGGGGTCAAAAGTGACGCCGATGTTCGCTGACCGAGCGTCAATGTGTGACGAGTTGGGAGTGAAAACGGGTTGGTCTGATTTCACTCCGCTGCCATGTTGAAATCGAAAAGGAAACCTTACGTGTGTGTATTTCCCCTCTATAGCGTTTGCGTCACACAGTGTCTACAGTTCACTCGAGTCTTTTCCCACTGGAACTTTGCCTCACAGACTTGACAAGTCCCTCTATCTAACTACAGCGAACAGTAGATTATGTAATTAAATATAAAGTAAGTTATTAATATGCAAACAGAGACACAGAGGGCCTGATGTATGCGTAACGTTTAAAGTAACGTTCATTTTAATTCATCTGAAATACACCACCAGCACAACAACTGTCAACCAAACTAATATCGCTATCTTTCAAAGCCATCATTAATTGTATAGTACAATGCAAACAGTAATTTTATATTTCCAATAAATAGTTAACATATCTTTTACAAACCGAGCCGATGTCTGTCACACAGTGCAGTGGGGAATGGGAGGGACATTTCTACCCGCGCACCAAGCAGATAAAGAATACTGACAAATAATCTGTAAATTGATGAGGAGCAGTCATAAACACATAAAAATAAATACGTTAATGCTCATTTGTACACAAATAATCACTCATTGTTCAGTTAAGAAAAAAATCTGTTCTTGTTAACAATATTTAACGAAATTCACTGTTGCAATTTACATGACTGGTTCAGTTAAAAAATAAAAATAGCAGTCGCTTAATTGACATTTCGTGTTGATTTCTATTAACATTACTTACCAGTGGAAACAACTTGGGAAAAAATGCTTTGTTGGCTGTGCTTATGCGTCCATGACCATCAAAAGTTGTCGGAGCCTCGATCACGGTCCCAAAATGGAATTCGAAAATGTAAATGAACGGAAAACGTCTCAGGTTACTTTCGTAACCTTGGTTCCCTGAGAAGCGGGAATGAGACATTGCGGAGAACCGCATATGAAACTCCTCCCCTTTCTCACTTTTCCTGAAATCTAATTGGATAACGCCAGTAAAAAAAACAGGCCAATTGTCGCAAGAATGCAACAGTATGCAAATACTGACAAATCCAGACAGTATAACAGTGCATGTGACGACAATCCTTAGAATACGTAAGAACGCCTGCAAGGTGATGAGCGGCGAACACGGAGATCACCGCAATGTCTCGTTCCCGCTTCTCAGGGAACCGAGGTTACGAAAGTAAACTGAGACGTTCCCTTTCGAGAGCGGTCACTTCGACATTGGGAGAACCGCATATGGAACAGTAGTACAATCCCCCACAAATGGAGGGTGTTTGTTAAATGGTGCAGTAGTAACAGTATCGACCTGACGTCCTTCCCCGTGTCTGATATTTTATGCTTCCTGCAGCACCGGCTGGACAACAGCGGCCTCCCGTCAATGCTGAAGGTTTATGTGGCTGCTATCGCATCGTTACGTTCCCCGGTTGATGGGCAATCGATTGGTAGGCACATGCTGGTGGTCAGATTCCTCAGAGGAGCGAGGAGACTTTTTGCCGCAATCCCCTTCGGTGCCGCCTTGGGACTTTTTTGACAGTGTAGTCTGTGCACAAATGTTTTATATTGATTTTATAGTAATCTTGTTGTTTTGTCTAATCTTCTAAGTAGTCATCATCATGGTGATCAGTGTTTCCTTGTTTTGGGCTCTCCACCCTCAATATCCTTTGGTAAGGATTATAACAAAGCGTGTTTTAACTGTGTGCTTTTAAAATCTTCCAAGTTGTGTCAAATTGTTTGCAATAGAAGCGCCGTACCTTTAGAAATCACAACTATACGTCTTTCACAGCGTTTTTCACATAAACCATTGTTCGGATCTACCGTATATCCTCTGTATACCCACTTGTTTTGCTGTTTAAAAGGTCTTCAATCTGCTTCTGTTGTAGCTTTCCTCTAAGGGTTTCCCTTTTTCTGTGTTTTTTGCGATTCTTTGCAATTTCTTATTAAACAAAGCAATATTTCCTGCAAGCCCCGCCTCTCGACAGCCACATTCAGCACAGCATCAGTGTCTCTGCAGCACACCAGAGAGGAGTTTGTTCTGACAATGACTGAAAGAGATACTGGCCTCCTCAAGTCTTTCCTTTATTTTATTGGATAGATTCGATAAGTTTGCATACAGTTTACTACACTACTTCCTATATTTTTAGTCAAAATTGACTGATTTTAAACAATAAAACTCTTTCAGACATTGCATTGAAAAGTAAAGACCTTGTGTAATCTAATGTGTTAAAAAGATATGATGCTCGGTAAAATATATTGTATGTGATGGGTTTGATTGTTTCATCATTAAAGCTGTTGTTCTATAAATGTTGGTAATTTTAATTAAAATAGTTTTGTCATTTTTGAACACCAGGTCTGCACTTCTTGTTGCAAACATTTAATATCTGATGATGATGAACCTCCAATTTCACCGTTCAACCAGACAGATCTGTAAAGACCTGGACAAGACATCCCAGCAGGCACCTTGACTTAAAACTGACATCAGAAAAAGGTCAAATATGCAAATTAAACTAATGTTGTTAACTTGAAACTTGTAAATCACAACACCTTTTGCACAAATGTTCTTTAGGACACACAGGTTGCTAAAAAACGTAATATTAAAGAACAAGAGTCACGAGCCATAATAAAGTTTGTTCGTGATCCGTGTTCATCATGTCTAGAACATGTGCTCTAGGTTGTGAAACTAAGTGCGTCTTATTTAAACTACCAAAGGAAGAAATTCTGAGGAAACAATGGCTACAATTCATTTTCAATGCAGGATATGTTAAAAGACTTTCCTTGAAAGAGGGGAAATACCAATCTTATTTGGACCTGTTAGCTCCACCGAATCACAACCTGTAAGTGTGACTATTTTTTTGGTCTGAACTTCAAGAAATATTTGTGTACCTTATGTCTGTGTTTAGCTAATGCTTATAACGAATATGTTAACATGTACCGTTAATTCTGGGGTATTACAGTTTATTTATCTATGAAACCGGCTAATTTAAGTGTTCAATCTATTATCGTCTATCTATAATCTACTATCGTCTTCGGATGTTTCTTCCACAGACTCGGGCTCAAACTGGTAAAGTGAAATCCCCTCCATCTGTATCTATACACTGTATATATAACCTGTAAATCCTTATCCAGCATTGATGGTAGGCGTTCCATTTGCGACACATGATGAACGCTATAACAAGTTCTTATGACATAATAGTGTTTTTACACCTTCTATGTACATAAACATGTTGTTGGACACTCCATAATCCAAAGTAGGACCTTAAAAATCATACGCTACTTACTCTTTTATAGAACATAAGTTAGAAAATATGCATACATATGAATAAGTGGCTTATTTAACGGTATTCATTTGACATGATACTAGAAAACAAACACCTGACTTTTTTGGCCACCTGGGGTCAGGGATTTACACTTTTAGTTCCTGCTTGAGATCACACACACTTAGATGATAAAATGGAACAAAAATATATGGGAATACACTGCAAAATGTAATGCGATATATTACAAAGTACATTTCCATATATTGGAAGCTGGTGCTAATATTTTTCAATATGCAGCAGTATATGCATTGACAATGTATGGCTAAATATTGAACATATATATTTATTTTGAAACCAAGACAGAAATAAATCTAAGATTCATTAGATTTTCGTATATATTGCTGATAGATGTTCCCATATAAGTGTGACTGTGTAGAATATAAAGAAGTTAATATACTTCTTTATTTAAAAAGTAAAGACTGTGTGCTCTTCAGTTCAGTGAGTGTTAGTTCACTAAGTGCTTTAGTTTGAGTAGGTGTGCTTATGCTATTGTAAACTAGCTACGTTTTAAAATATTTAACATGTATATTGTAAAGAAATATATATTTATATGTATATGTGTTTATATATGGCATTAGTAAATATATTATGGTCAATATATCATTACACATCCAGTACCATATCTTATCACATGTAAATTAATATATTATTAAGTATATTACTGATTATAAAATAACATATATGCGGACATATAAGTAAATATATTGTCATATATTTTTCAATATATGAAAAGCGGCAATTCCTTATGTATTATTCAATATATTTACATAAACACAATATATTATTCTTTATATTTTCTGATATACCATTATATCTTTAATATATTTTAAATTCATATATAAGGAAATACATTTTCTTTCCGTAAGGTAACTCTACTTAATGAAACAAAAAAAAAACATTTGATTCATTTTAAACTATATTTTCAATAAATGCATTTTTAAAGTTTGTTGTGGTTTCGTTTTTGTCTGCATGATGTAATGTTTAGTTTACTGAGTTGTTTCGGTTAATTCCAGTCTAGTCTACATTTATTTAGACAGTATCTAAGATGTCACTGTCACAGTTGTAGTATGTTTTGTTTGCTTTTTTCCTCCCATTGTTAATTTCATTATTAGTTCATTAGTTTTCACTTGTGTTTTGTTATTAGTTAATTGTTCCCTTGCCTGTTTTCACTTGTCTCATTATTAGTTTATTCCCAGCACCTGTTGATCCCTTGTTATATGTTGTATTAAAGTTCTCCCCTAAAGTGTATTCCTTGTCTGCTATTGTTTAATGTCAACGTGTGTGCTTGTTCCTGGTTTCCTGTTAGTTGTGTTTTTATTAAAGTTCATTTTTATTTGTACCCTGGTGTCAGGTGCTCCTGTATCATCTTACACGTGACAGAATAGCAGACCAAAGAAAGTAATGGATTACCTGCAGCTCAACATTTGAGGACATTGGAGGACTATGTGGAGGACTTCAGGTTACTGAGCCGTGAGGTGAGTTTGAATGACCAATCTCTCAAGGCGTGTTTTGTAGACAGACCCGTAAGGGAGTTTATAGATCTTATCTGGTTGATAATGTCTCGCCTATGTGTCAGCGAGGCTATGCCGGATGGGATCAAGCCTCATTTACCTCCATTTGATCACGCGCTTAGAGACCCTTCTCACCTCGCTATCAGCCTGGAGTTCTCCACATATGTTGATGCTCAGTGTAATCCAGAGCTTGTAGTTCCTCTTGAGCCGGTTCCGTCCGACCATATGTTGCTCTCTAAGCTGGTCCCCTCCGGCCTTCCAGAGGCCCTCCAGCCGGTCCCCTCCGGCCTTCCAGAGGCCCTCCAGCCGGTCCCGTCCGGCCTTCCAGAGGCCCTCCAGCCGGTCCCGTCCGGCCTTCCAGAGGCCCTCCAGCCGGTCCCGTCCGGCCTTCCAGAGGCCCTCCAGCCGATCCCGTCCGGCCAATCAGAGCCCGCTGCCCAGCCGCCAGAGCCCGCTGCCCAGCCGGTCCTATCCGGACTCCCTGTATCCTCCCGGACTAAGCCCAAATATTTATTTGGGGGAGCCATATGGGAGGGATAGCCCGATCGGCTAGACCGGTCGGCAGGCTCTCGGAACGACCGGCGCCCTCCAGGCCTCCCGAGCGGCCGGCGCCCTCCAGAGTCCCTGAGCCGGACGTATCGTCCTGGAGGACTCCCACCCTTTCATGTCCAGTGTTCCCTGCACCGGCCTCCAGGACGCCCACCCTCCCCTTCCCCCTTTGGTACTGTTTTGGCATGAGGACCCGCCTTTTGGAGGGGGGGCTAATGTCACAGTTGTTGTATGTTTTGTTTGTTTTTTTTCCTCCCATTGTTAATTTCATTATTAGTTCATTAATTTTCACTTGCGTTTTGTTATTAATTAATTGTTCCCTTGCCTGTTTTCACTTGTCTGATTATAAGTTTATCCCCAGCACCTGTTGATCCCTCGTTATATGTTGTATTTAAGTTCTCGTTCCTCTTCAGCCTCTCCTTAGTGCTAATCCCCAGCACCTGTTGCTCGTTATGATCCTGTGTTTGTTCCCCTATAAAACACCCTCGTGTTCTGTGTCTTGTGCTCGTGCATTGTACCTGTACTTGTATGCTGTGTGTATACCTGGTCCTCGTCTGAGTTGTTCTAAGTGTTCGAAGTGTTCTAAGTAAGTGTCAGTTCAGTGTCTAATCTAGTGTTTGTTTTTGTACCCAGTTTTAGTGAGTCAGTGTTCTTGTTTAAGTTTATTATTTACCCTGTTTTCCAACCCTTAGTTTATCCCCAGCACCTGTTGATCCCTTGTTATATGTTGTATTTAAGTTATCCCCTAAAGTGTATTCCTTGTCTGCTATTGTTTAATGTCAACGTGTGTTCTTGTTTCTGGTTTCCTGTTAGTAGTGGTTTTTGTTATTAAAGTTCCTTTTCATTTGTATCCTGGTCTCGTGTGCTCCTGTATCCTGTTACACGTGACAGTCACTTTCATTTAATACAAGTAAACATAATTCTCTGCGGGGAGACCCGAGGACTGGAGTTAAAACCCCAGACTTAAACTTAGACTACACTTAAAAGTCTACTTTCATAAACTTAGAAGAAGCCAGTTTAGTCCCCAGCAGTATTAAAATAATACACCTACAGGTTTACTACTAGCACTGTTAATTATGTACTTACTAAATAAATAAATAACACTTAAAATACACTTAAACTTTACTCTTGTATAGTGTTTTATAAGGTTTGGTGTCAGTTGGGTGTAACACTCACTTGGTGGTGCTTCAACACACTCATAAGACACATTCAGGTATTAGTGAGTGCCACCACAAGGATCAGTGATGTTCACAACTATAGAACAACTCGTTTGTCCATCACATCTGTGACAATAAATACAAAAAACAGCCAAAAATATACAAAGATGATCTGATAATATCTGATAGCTCTTTAATAACGTTGTCTGTTCTCACCGAGTGGCCACCGCACTTAGAGATGTGATCAGACTGCACTGAACATTTGAGATCTGGTCATCTGGTCTTCCAGTAGAGCAGGTCTGTCGGTCTTTACGCCCATAATTGGCTGAAAGGACTTTAATAGTTCCCTGATCTGTTGATAAAAAGTCACATTACAGACATTTGTGTTTGATAAATCTTTATTTTCTCATGTTATGTGGCTTTTAAATCAGTGAACATGTAAATGATGAAACTCAGAGAACTCACCACAGCTGAGAAGGAAAGTCTGTGATTGACAGATAATGAAATCCTTTGAAACACCTGAAGTCAGAGATGAGAAGTGAATCAGATGTAATGATGCTACTGTGTTACATTGACTGTCTTTGAGTATTTGTTTAAATCAGAAGTGTCCAATCCTGTAGAGTTCAGCTCCAACCTGTTCATCTGACCCACATGTGTTCTGTTTCTTAACTGTGATGTTTATTATTGTTGTCTTATGATCATGTTTTGTGAAGTGAAGGTTTGCTGTCACTCACCATTGTAGCAGATGAATCCCAGCTTATCAATACACTTCTGCTGATGCCATTTTCCATTTCTCATAACAGTACAATTATTTGTGACATTTGATGGTTCAGTTTCCCAGTTCAGATATTTCACAGGATCACCCAGAGACCACTTCCATTCATTAACACCTTGTCATGGTTCCACTATCATGTCATGTTTTATTCCTGTCTCGAGTGGAGCCATGGCATTGCCTGATGGTTTTCTGTGAGAAAGACTTAGTTCTTTCTCGTGTCTCGTCTTTGGCCCCGCCCTTCTCGTTTCTCGTCAGCCTCTCCTTAGTGCTAATCCCCAGCACCTGTTGCTCGTTATGATCCTGTGTTTGTTCCCCTATAAAACACCCTCGTGTTCTTTGTCTTGTGCTCGTGTATTGTACCTGTACTTGTATGCTGTGTGTATACCTGGTCCTCGTCTGAGTTGTTCTAAGTGTTCGAAGTGTTCTAAGTAAGTGTCAGTTCAGTGTCTAATCAAGTGTTTGTTTTTGTACCCAGTTTTAGTGAGTCAGTGTTCTTGTTTAAGTTTATTATTTACCCTGTTTTCCCCATTGTGGGTTTTGTTTTGCCTTTTTGTCTGTTAAATAAATATCTTTGTTAAAACCCCTTCATCCGTCTTGTCTTGTGCTTGCACTTGGGTTCTTCTGCCTAGTCCTGTCTCGAGATTCATGACAGAATGCACGAGAGCCAAAGTCGAACCCAGCAGGCATGGAAGCGAGACGCGCAAGTCAGGCCCGTCGCCTGTGCGAGGTTCGTCAGGGAAACGGCGACGTGCTTGACTTCGCGGATCGCTTCTTCGAGGCTGCAGGGGAGATGGTCCATGATGAGCAGGAACAGATGGTCCTGTTCAATGGCGGCCTCAACTACCCTCTGACGCGGGGGGAGATGCAGACGCTGAGACTGCTGGGCTTCACCGAACTGATCAGGTACGCCATGAATCGGCCGGAGCCCAGGGTCTCAGTTGAGTCCTACTCTCCTTCTCCGCTGGCTGTCATCCCCGAGGGTCATTCCCTACAAATCGGGGTCATGGGCCTCTCCCCATCATCCAGTTTCCGTGGACGGCGTCAACGGAGGGAGTCATGGGACTCCCTGTCCGACTCCTCTGCCACGGAAAACTCAAGAGAGGAGTGCTGTCCAGGCCCATTCAGCAACCCGTGGTCCCGTGTCCGGAGGTGTCAAGCCCCAAAGTCCCGAGTCCGGAGGTCCCGAGTCCGGAGGTTTCTAGCCCCAAAGTCCCGAGTCCAGAGGTCCCGAGTCCGGAGGTCCCGAGTCCAGAGGTCCTGAGTCCGGAGGTGTCAAGCCCCAAATATTTTTTTGGGGGGGCGCCGTGGGGATGTGACGGTCCGAGCGGCCAGCCAGGTCCAGCAACCGGCACCAAGCCCGGTCCAGCAACCGGCACAGAACGCTGCCCAGCTGCCAGAACGCGCTGCCCAGCCGGCAGAACGCGCTGCCCAGCCCGTGTCAAGTCGGTCATCCGACCGGCGCCAAGCCCTGTCCAGCCGGCCGTCCGACCGGCGCCAAGCCCTGTCCAGCCGGCCGTCCGACCGGCGCCAAGCCCTGTCCAGCCGGCCGTCCGACCGGCGCCAAGCCCTGTCCAGCCGGCCGTCCGACCGGCGCCAAGCCCTGTCCAGCCGGCCGTCCGACCGGCGCCAAGCCCTGTCCAGCCGGCCGTCCGACCGGCGCCAAGCCCTGTCCAGCCGGCCGTCCGACCGGCGCCAAGCCCTGTCCAGCCGGCCGTCCGACCGGCGCCAAGCCCTGTCCAGCCGACTATCCAGTCGGGGTCCAGCCCAGCAGTCCTGCAGGGGACTAGGACAGTTCCCCCCAGGACTACCCCTGTCAAGCCCCCTGGGGCTCCGCGCCCTGGCGCGTCCCCAAGGGCTGGAACTTCCCCACCCAACCCTGCCCCTTCTGGACTTCCCATGTTTCCTCGTTTGCCCCCGCCCCCCCTCCCTTGTTTGTTATTTTTGTTGTCTCACCCCAACCCATTTGTTATCATATCTTGTATGCCCCTTTTCATGTTCACCTTGTCTGTCTGGTTTTTGTCTGTTTCCCAGTCGGTCTTGTCTTGTTAGTTACCTCTTGATGAACACCTGGAGGTGTTCATTTAAGGGGGGGCTTATGTCATGGTTCCACTATCATGTCATGTTTTATTCCTGTCTCGAGTGGAGCCATGGCATTGCCTGATGGTTTTCTGTGAGAAAGACTTAGTTCTTTCTCGTGTCTCGTCTTTGGCCCCGCCCTTCTCGTTCCTCGTCAAACTCTCCTTAGTGCTAATCCCCAGCACCTGTTGCTCGTTATGATCCTGTGTTTGTTCCCCTATAAAACACCCTCGTTTTCTTTGTCTTGTGCTCGTGCATTGTACCTGTACTTGTATGCTGTGTGTATACCTGGTCCTCATCTGAGTTGTTCTAAGTGTTCGAAGTGTTCTAAGTAAGTGTCAGTTCAGTGTCTAATCAAGTGTTTGTTTTTGTACCCAGTTTTAGTGAGTCAGTGTTCTTGTTTAAGTTTATTATTTACCCTGTTTTCCCCATTGTGGGTTTTGTTTTGCCTTTTTGTCTGTTAAATAAATATCTTTGTTAAAACCCCTTCATCCGTCTTGTCTTGTGCCTGCACTTGGGTTCTCCTGCCTAGTCCTGTCTCGAGATTCATGAAAACACCTGTTCTCTTCAGTCCAATCCAGACAAACTCCAGATTGTTATTCACAGTCTTCTTCAGCTCGTTCATGTCATTGATGTTGTTGACTTTGGCCATTTCACATAAATCAAACATAAAACTAGAAACAAAAACTCACCAATGACAAGAAGACTGAAATATAGAGTCTGAGCCATTTCTGAGGAAGAAACACATTGAAAACACACATTGTAAAAAAAACACATTTTGGTAACAAGTATTTACAAAATGTAACTTGTTTAATCTATATTTCAAAAAATATATCAAATAAATGTGATATGAAAGGTTGTTATACTGCGTCTGTCATGTTTTATAAATGTCTCTTAGTTCTAAAACGATCATAATGTTTATAAAACAGAGTCATATCAAAAGGATAATATTAATAGAAATGAGAATGTAAATAGTTCTTACTTTTCATCTCTTGTGTGTTTCTCTCCTGAATCTGCTGCTGTTTCTCTCTCTCTGTGTGTTTATATGTCATTATATTACATCTGATCTTCAGCACCTCACATCATTTGGGTTTTTCTCTAGGAAGACTTATTTTCATATTTTACATCCTGCTTATTTGTATATTTTCCACCTGTTGATATAATAAACAGAACTGAAATGAGGATAAATGAGGTGTCTGTTCTCATCTTGTTTGCATAGTGTCACATACGAGTCACGAGTCAGCGTCAGTAAAACACAGTGAATAAAAGATATTAGGAGGCTGGTGTGATGTGGGTCTTCAATTCATATATTTAAAACACTTATAATTCACTTGAAATATTATTTTTTTACTAGACATATTTAATGACCTACAGGTGTAATACGGGTTCACAGGATCACGAGAGAAAGAAAATAATCACAGAATTGACATTTTTCTCTTTAAGGGAATGTATGAAAGAAAAATAAAGTGAAAGTGGTCTGTTATATGTGAAGGTGAAGTTGAATCTTGATGTCTTTGTGTGTCTGATTCAGATGTTTAAAATGTTTCAGCTCTATACATAACTAAAGCAAGCACTGATCATAATAATGAAGATGATTTATTTCAATATCAATTATTGCAAACACAAAAGTAATATTGATTAAATGGTTCTCATCTGCTCTCTTGTGGTGGTTATCACGTGTGTTGAATATGTAAATATCATTTTCTAGTGAAATTCTGTTCAAACCAGAGACAGAAAACACAAATGAGAAAAGATAACATCAGATGTTGACGTCAATGTGGAAATGAAGTTTCAAAACACACGTTTCCTAGAACGTGAAAAGATGACAAATATCAATATCCACAGCAACATCTTCACTATTTCATCATGTACATTTTGTGCATTTCCCACTGACGTCATGTAAAGCTCAGAGAAAGAGATTCCAGTTGAAGAGCGCCGGGCTTGGAACCGGCTTGAGCTCAGAAAACCCCCCCCAATGCAGATAAAACTGAGCAGCCGCCAAAGTACGCATACACCCCCCAAAAAGCCATGCAAAACATTTGTGTGTAATTTTAATATAATCGTGCGTAATTTAAAACTATTGTACGTAATTCTGTTTTTTGTCAAAGTTGGATTCCAAAATCTACTGCCACGACAGTTTACAGATACGCGATTTTGTGTGTTTTTTAGAGTACAACTCTAAAATGTACGACTGTGACAGTTTACAGACGGCGCTTGTTTTCACAATAGCTCTGTTACACACACGACATGCGAAATTACGACCACGAAGTGCGGTGTGCGAAACGGCTGTCAAAAATACGTCATCAAGGTCACAGGCATTACTATCCGAGGGAAGATGAATCGATTCAACAAAGTGCGCATGCGCCCCACCAAAGTTTAAACCACTGGCGCCAAAATGGCGGATCAGCAGCCAAGCGCTCACACCTCGTCTCAGGTAAGTTAATTATTATTATTATTTTTAATCTGACTTGTACGTTCGCCTCACACCTCCAGGGCTGGGGGTTCGATTCCCGCTTCCGACTTGTGTGTGTGGAGTTTGCATGTTCTCCCCGTGCCTCGGGGGTTTCCTCCGGGTACTCCGGTTTCCTCCCCTGGTCCAAAGACATGCATGGTAGGTTGATTGGCATGTCTGGAAAAATTGTCCGTAGGGTGTGAGTGCGTGCGTGAATGAATGAATGAGTGTGTGTGCCCTGCGATGGGTTGGCACTCCATCCAGGGTGTATCCTGCCTTGATGCCCAATGACTCCCGAGATAGGCACAGGCTCCCCGTGACCCGAGGTAGTTCGGATAAGCGGTAGAAAATGGAATGGAATCTGACTTGTTTAAGCAGTGGTCATCAAACTTGTTCCTGGCGGTCATGAGGTCGGAGCTAAACTCTGAAGGACACGGGCCCTCCAGGACCGAACTTGACGACCCTTGTGTTTAAGGGTTAACGTTAGTTATAACTAATAACAGAGAGTAGCAATATTACAGAGACAGTATAGTAGGTAAGATAAGCTCTCAGAGTAAATGTAACGTTAGGTGCTTAAAGAAGACAGTTGTTTAGGAGGTCATCACTGCAGCCTGTAGCGCCATGAGATAGAGTTACATAAAAGAATGAGCAATTTTAAGTGTTGACTTCCTAACAGCCGTGTTACGTGCACTGTACGTTAATACACAGGTCATTTTATATAAGTGTTCACTGTTTAAGTATTGAAGTCATATTTCATTTATCACTAATAGTCTAGTCAATTTAGGAAAAAAGGTTGAACAAATTGCAACAGAAGCAAACTGATTTTGTATCAATATGTCCTTAGTAAGGAAAAACTCAATTAAAAAGAAGTACTTTGGTTCCTACTTAGGCTGGTTCCTTTATTAATTTTTAAAAGATTATATTTGGGGCTGTTTCTGGGGGACAAGTCTGAGGCAAGAACCTGAGACAATAGTAAGGAGAATGCAGAAGACAAAAGGTATGCAAAATAAAAAGTAAATCCCCAGAAACAGTCCCACGGATCAAACCCAAAACCCCATCTCTGCATTAGTAATTAATAAAGGCTGGTTTCTAAAGTACTTCTTCCTGCCTCTCTGTATTAATGCTCATGGGTAGCCTAAATGGGTTCCACTCAGATCTTAATATTAAGTATTTTACTGTTATCAACAAGATTGGACCTGTTGTGGTATTTATGCAAATTAGCACATAGGTAATTAGATTATGCACTGTTTGTCCATGTTAACAAACCATAAAAAAAACTTGTAATACATTTTTTGCTTGTCTTGATGTAAGTAATCAACTCATTTTCATGGTGATATCTAAAGGTTAAAAATGTTACCCTATTCACATGAGAAAATAATGAATAGGCTATATTTGGGTCTTTTTCGAAACTTTCCCCTAATGGGATTCTTCTGGGCTTTTTTTTTCCTTACTCAGGACATATTGATACAAAATCAGTTTGCTTCTGTTGCAATTTGTTCAAGGTTGACCCCCATTTTGGCTTAAAATGACTGGACTATAATAAAAAATAGAATTTTGTCTGAAGTAATATTAATGTCAGTGTAATTTGACTTACAGGGGCCGCTGCTGACGCACCTACTAGAACGCCTCAGGTCACGAATAAGTGCATTTTTAGATGGACATCAGCTGGACTTGGACTATTTTCAGTATGTTATCAATCAAGAGGTGTTTATTTTGTCATCAGCCGCCACTATCTTTGATATGCCAAATGATATTTTGGAGACCCTCATCGATTTACAAAAAAAATTCAAGCAGCTCTTTCCCAAGAGGTGGCCCCAGTTCTTACGAGGGAATGTGGTGGTGGACGAGGTCGACCTAAGTTTATTGTTTCAGAGGAAGTGCTGTCCCATCTCATAGAGATGTCTTTACCAGTTTCTTGTATTGCGAACATTTTATGAGTAAGTCAGTCAACTATCTTTCGCCGAATGAGTGACTTGGGTTTGTCTGTAAAAACTACGTATAGCACCATGTCTGACAATTAATTGGATAATGCCATTTTGGCCATCAAAAGAAGACTACCAAATGCTGGATATAGGATGATAAAAGGCTGCCTGCAAGCAGACGGACAAAGAGTGCAATGGAACCGCATAAAAGAATCCATGCACAGAGTGGATGCCCCTGGAATATTGGAAAGGATGACACAGCTGGGATGTATTGTCAGGAGGTCATATTTTGTTCAAAGTCCACTTTCCTTAGTCCATATTGACACGAATCACAAGCTCATAAGGTATGTTCTTATATTATACCTACGAAAGTGTAATGTTATGCAATATTACGTTTAACATGGTTTTACTTTGAAGGTACAACATCATCATATTTGGTGGGATAGACGGTTTCTCACGAAAGGTAAACACATTTATTTAGAACCCAGTGGAATCTATCTATCAATCAATACTATTACTTATCTATCTATAATCTGACTATCTATCTGTGTTTGAATGTAATACATTAAAGCATTCAATACATTCATTCTTTTTTTGGTATAGATCATGTTCCTGGGACCAGCAACAAACAACTGTTCAAGCACTGCCTTATCATTCTTTCTCCAGTCTGTGCAAAAACATGGCTGGCCTTCAAGGTAGGAGAATTTTTTTTTTCTGCTCACTTCCTTGCATTTAGTTAAACCCTCATCCGTCCCTCAGGTCATTTTGACCCAAAACTGATTTTCCAAAAAATTATAAAAATTGTGTGTTGATCGTACCGGTCCAAGATTTTTTTACTTTTGTCATACTTGCACCAGGAATACACACACAGACAAAAACTGAGTGGATTTGAGGAGTTTAAATGGGTGCAATAAAAAAAGTAACAAAAGTGTCCCTAATGGGTCATTTTGACCCACAAAGGAATGAATGGAATTTACGAGGAAACAGCATTTTTTTATTTAAAGATTTATACCCAAATGAAGGGCTGAGACAACAGAATATCCCCAATGCAGAAAATGAACACACGATACACACTCTCCAATAGAACATATTATAATGTTTCTGCTGGGATATGAATGTCATTTTTCCTTTTTTTTTTGGACTTAATGGTTACATTTGAGAGTTTATATAATAGCTGATTTTTTTATAGATTTTTTTTTTTTTGCAAAATACAGATTTTTTTAATTAATTACTAAATAAAAATGTGGCAGTTGCAGAAACCATGTTTCGTGTGAAAGGGACTGGAAGAGGAAGCTTCATTGCTGGGAAAAGCGTACATAATCAGAGGTAATAAACAAGTAAGGATGTCACACTATCGTGTAATTTATAATTTTTAATTGATACATTTTGTATTTTCTAGAATTGAACGCCTCTGGCGAGACGTCTGGGTCAGCGTAACACAGCTGTATTACGAAATACTTCACAGCCTTGAGGAAGATGGCTTGTTGGACTTGTCAGATTCCCTTCATTTGTTTTGTGCACATTATGTCTTCCTCCCACGTCTGAAGCGTGACCTCCACAGTTTTTCTGAAGGCTGGGACAATCATCCATTACGGTCTGAAAATGGGCTTACCCCTAACCAGATGTGGATAATGGGACACATGCACACCTCATCTGGAGACAATGAAGAGAGTTTTCAGGTTTGTTTTTTTTAATTGATTTTCTATCCCTTCAAGTTATACAGGGCGTGCATAATTATTAGGCACGTTGATTTTCTGATCATATTTTATTCCCAGGCACATTTTGTCAATTCCAAACCATATTAATCTTAACTACTATTTATTTTGTATTTAATCATTTATAACTGATATATAATTGCTCACAAAGGCTGAAAATGAAAAATGCCTTTAATTCAGGTGCGCAGAATTATTAGGCACATTTTATTTTAGATAAAACAAGCCAAAAAAGAGATTTAACTCAGACTGAAAAGTCAAAAATTATTAAATCCCCATGAGAATGCAATAATGCATTTTTCATTTCCAGCCGTCGTGAACAATTATATATCAGTTATAAGTGATTAAATACAAAATTAATAGTAGTTAAGATTAATATGGTTTGGAATTGACAAAATGTGCCTGGGAATAAAATATGATCAGAAAATCAACGTGCCTAATAATTATGCACGCCCTGTACTGTCAAATTGTGCTTTTGCATGATGCGTGAAGTAAATTTATTTATTTCATTTAAGAATTTGGAACTGTTTGGAACAGACTGGGAGACGTTTGATAGTGTGACAGAAGATGATGTTGGAGTTCATGTTCCAGAAATTGAGTGCCCACTCACTCCTGCTCTGATGGAAACCGTAAAATCCATCTTTAATCCTCTTGCAACATCTGACTGTTATGGCAGAGATATTTATACATCATTGGTTCAATATTTTGAAAGTCTTTGAAATACACAAACAACTGTGTGAGACCATTTTAAACATTTATTTTGCAAATTTTGAAAACGTACAAAGCAGCACAATGAATGAATTATGAAAACTAATTTGTAAATAAATTCAGAACTGTTAATGATTTTGAGTTGTTGTTTTTTTTAAAAATTATTTCAACAAATATAGTCACAGGAAAAGTTTTACTCAGTGATTCAAAGAGAAGCTTAAAGTTGCTGTTTCAACATGCTTTCACCACCAAATACATTTAAACATTGTCAAATGACTCCCCATATTTCATAGCTATTTCCATTATGTTTTTAAATTCATCCAGTGTTTTCAGGTGAGCTGTAGGAAACGTAATCGTGCGAGTACATGCGCTTACAGTTGGAAAACACACACTTGGTTTTGTGTCACAGTCGTGATTGAACTCCACAGTGATGCTGAAATCCTTCTGGTCACTGGGGAGAATAGGCTTATGTCTCTGGCCTGTCATCCACTGCATAACTTTACCTGCAGTCATTTGTTCAGCTTCACCGTCTTAATAACAGGGAGGGAGGGAGGGTTAAAATTCTGATAATCTTGTTTTCATTCCACTAAGTATGTTTTGCTATTATGATAATACATACCACGATCCTCAACTTCCTGTAGGAAATCCTGCAAAAAGTTCATTACATTTACTTCTTTGGTGTATTTCACAGAACCTTTGTCACTAAAGACAGGTTGGCAATTCTCCAGAATGAAGCCTGCATCCACCTTAAATAAAAGAGATAGTGTTAGCATTTCTATAGCATTTAAAGGGATAGTTCACTTTGAAATTAAATGTTGGTATGTTTTAGCTTACCTCAAGGGCATCCAAGATGTAGGTGTCTTTTTTCCAGCAGTAGTTTCAATTTTGATATTTTTAGGTCAAACCGTTCTTGTCTGTCAGTCGTATAATGCAGGTCTATGGTCACAATCTCAAAGAGCATGCACAGTGAAGTCCAAATTAAACAATTCCCCATCGTAAGGACACATTGATGGCCTAAGACACGAAACAAGCAGTTTGTGTGAGAAAACGAACAGTATTTATATCGTATACCTCTTGTACAGGCTGCAGTGATGACCTCCTAAACAACTGTCTTCTTTAAGCACCTAACGTTACATGTACTCTGAGAGCTTATCTTACCTACTATACTGTCTCTGTAATATTGCTACTCTCTGTTATTAGTTATAACTAACGTTAACCCTTAAACACAAGGGTCGTCAAGTTCGGTCCTGGAGGGCCCGTGTCCTTCAGAGTTTAGCTCCGACCTCATGACCGCCAGGAACAAGTTTGATGACCACTGCTTAAACATGTCAGATTAAAAAATAATAATTAACTTACCTGAGACGAGGTGTGAGCGCTTGGCTGCTGATCCGCCATTTTGGCGCCAGTGGTTTAAACTTTGGTGGGGCGCATGCGCACTTTGTTGAATCGATTCATCTTCCCTCGGATAGTAATGCCTGTGACCTTGATGACGTATTTTTGACAGCCGTTTCGCACACCGCACTTCGTGGTCGTAATTTCGCATGTCGTGTGTGTAACAGAGCTATTGTGAAAACAAGCGCCGTCTGTAAACTGTCACAGTCGTACATTTTAGAGTTGTACTCTAAAAAACACACAAAATCGCGTATCTGTAAACTGTCGTGGCAGTAGATTTTGGAATCCAACTTTGACAAAAAACAGAATTACGTACAATAGTTTTAAATTACGCACGATTAGGCAGTCGTGGCCTAATGGTTAGAGGGTTGGACTCGTGACCAGAAGGTTGCCGGTTCAATCCTCAGGTCAGGCGGGTAACGATTGAGGTTCCCTTGAGCAAGGCACCTAACCCCTACTTGCTCCCCGGGCGCTGCAGCAATAGCTGCCCACTGCTCTGGGTGTATGTGTGTTCACCACTTGCTGTGCGTGTGTTCACTACTCTCTGGATGGGTTAAAAGCAGAGGTATATCTCGGATATGGGTCACCATAACTGACAAATTAGTCACTTTCACTTTCATTATATTAAAATTACACACAAATGTTTTGAATTACGTACGATTATTTTTGAAAGTGATTTTATTCCATAGAACATGTGCTCTAGGTTGTGAAACTAAGTGCGTCTTATTTAAACTACCAAAGGAAGAAATTCTGAGGAAACAATGGCTACAATTCATTTTCAATGCAGGATATGTTAAAAGACTTTCCTTGAAAGAGGGGAAATACCAATCTTATTTGGACCTGTTAGCTCCACCGAATCACAACCTGTAAGTGTGACTGTTTTTTTGGTCTGAACTTCAAGAAATATTTGTGTACCTTATGTCTGTGTTTAGCTAATGCTTATAACGAATATGTTAACATGTACCGTTAATTCTGGGGTATTACAGTTTATTTATCTATGAAACCGGCTAATTTAAGTGTTCAATCTATTATCGTCTATCTATAATCTACTATCGTCTTCGGATGTTTCTTCCACAGACTCGGGCTCAAACTAGTAAAGTGAAATCCCCTCCATCTGTATCTATACACTGTATATATAACCTCTAAATCCTTATCCAGCATTGATGGTAGGCGTTCCATTTGCGACACATGATGAACGCTATAACAAGTTCTTATGACATAATAGTGTTTTTACACCTTCTATGTACATAAACATGTTGTTGGACACTCCATAATCCAAAGTAGGACCTTAAAAATCATACGCTACTTACTCTTTTATAGAACATAAGTTAGAAAATATGCATACATATGAATAAGTGGCTTATTTAACGGTATTCATTTGACATGATACTAGAAAACAAACACCTGACTTTTTTGGCCACCTGGGGTCAGGGATTTACACTTTTAGTTCCTGCTTGAGATCACACACACTTAGATGATAAAATGGAACAAAAATATATGGGAATACACTGCAAAATGTAATGCGATATATTACAAAGTACATTTCCATATATTGGAAGCTGGTGCTAATATTTTTCAATATGCAGCAGTATATGCATTGACAATGTATGGCTAAATATTGAACATATATATTTATTTTGAAACCAAGACAGAAATAAATCTAAGATTCATTAGATTTGGGTATATATTGCTGATAGATGTTCCCATATAAGTGTGACTGTGTAGAATATCAAGAAGTTTATATACTTCTTTATTTAAAAAGTAAAGACTGTGTGCTCTTCAGTTCAGTGAGTGTTAGTTCACTAAGTGCTTTAGTTTGAGTAGGTGTGCTTATGCTATTGTAAACTAGCTACGTTTTAAAATATTTAACATGTATATTGTAAAGAAATTTATATGTATATGTGTTTATATATGGCATTTGTAAATATATTATGGTCAATATATCTTTACACATCCAGTACCATATCTTATCACATGTAAATTAATATATTATAAAGTATATTACTGATTATAAAATAACATATATGCGGACATATAAGTAAATATATTGTCATATATTTTTCAATATATGAAAAGCGGTAATTCCTTATGTATTATTCAATATATTTACATTTACACAATATATTATTCTTTATATTTTCTAATATACCATTATATCTTTAATATATTTTAAATTCATATATAAGGAAATACATTTTCTTTCCGTAAGGTAACTCTACTTAATAAAACAAAAAAAAACATTTGATTAATTTTAAACTATATTTTCAATAAATGCATTTTTAAAGTTTGTTGTGGTTTCGTTTTTGTCTGCATGATGTAATGTTTAGTTTACTGAGTTGTTTCGGTTAATTCCAGTCTAGTCTACATTTATTTAGACAGTATCTAAGATGTCACTGTCACAGTTGTAGTATGTTTTGTTTGCTTTTTTCCTCCCATTGTTAATTTCATTATTAGTTCATTAGTTTTCACTTGTGTTTTGTTATTAGTTAATTGTTCCCTTGCCTGTTTTCACTTGTCTCATTATTAGTTTATTCCCAGCACCTGTTGATCCCTTGTTATATGTTGTATTAAAGTTCTCCCCTAAAGTGTATTCCTTGTCTGCTATTGTTTAATGTCAACGTGTATTCTTGTTCCTGGTTTCCTGTTAGTTGTGGTTTTTGTTATTAAAGTTCCTTTTCATTTGTATCCTGGTGTCGTGTGTGCCTGTATCCTGTTACACGTGACAGAATAGCAAAACAAAGAAAGTAATGGATTACCTGGAGCTCAACATTTGAGGACATTGGAGGACTATGTGGAGGACTTCAGGTTACTGAGCCGTGAGGTGAGTTTGAATGACCAATCTCTCAACGTGTGTTTTGTAGACAGACCCGTAAGGGAGTTTATAGATCTTATCCGGTTGATAATGTCTCGCCTATGTGTCAGCGAGGCTATGCCGGATGGGATCAAGCCTCATCTAGCTCCATTGGATCACGCACTGAGAGACCCTTCTCACCTCGCTATCAGCCTGGAGTTCTCCACATATGTTGATGCTCAGTGTAATCCAGAGCTTGTAGTTCCTCTTGAGCCGGTTCCGTCCGACCATATGTTGCTCTCTGAGCTGGTCCCCTCCGGCCTTCCAGAGGCCCTCCAGCCGGTCCCGTCCAGCCAATCAGAGCCCGCTGCCCAGCCGGTCCTATCCGGACTCCCTGTATCCTCCCGGACTAAGCCCAAATATTTTTTGGGGGGAGCCATATGGGAGGGATAGCCCGATCGGCTAGACCGGTCGTCGGGCTCTCGGAGCGACCGGCGCCCTCCAGGGCTCCCACCCCTTCATGTCCAGTGTTCCCTGCACCGGCCTCCAGGACGCCCACCCTCCCCTTCCCCCTTTGGTACTGTTTTTGGCATGAGGACGCGGCTTATGGAGGGGGGGTTAATGTCACAGTTGTTGTATGTTTTGTCTGTTTTTTTCCTCCCATTGTTAATTTCATTATTAGTTCATTAGTTTTCACTTGTGTTTTGTTATTAGTTAATTGTTCCCTTGCCTGTTTTCACTTGTCTCATTATTAGTTTATTCCCAGCACCTGTTGATCCCTCGTTATATGTTGTATTAAAGTTCTCCCCTAAAGTGTATTCCTTGTCTGCTATTGTTTTATGTCAACGTGTATTCTTGTTCCTGGTTTCCTGTTAGTTGTGGTTTTTGTTGTTAAAATTCCTTTTCATTTGTATCCTGGTGTCGTGTGTGCCTGTATCCTGTTACACGTGACAGTCACTTTCATTTAATACAAGTAAACATAATTCTCTGCGGGGAGACCCGAGGACTGGAGTTAAAACCCCAGACTTAAACTTAGACTACACTTAAAAGTCTACTTTCATAAACTTAGAAGAAGCCAGTTTAGTCCCCAGCAGTATTAAAATAATACACCTACAGGTTTACTACTAGCACTGTTAATTATGTACTTACTAAATAAATAAATAACACTTGAATACACTTAAACTTTACTCTGTATAGTGTTTTATAAGGTTTGGTGTCAGTTGGGTGTAAAACTCACTTGGTGGTGCTTCAACACACTCATAAGACACATTCAGGTATTAGTGAGTGCCACCACAAGGATCAGTGATGTTCACAACTATAGAACAACTCGTTTGTCCATCACATCTGTGATAATAAATATAAAGAACAGCAAAAATATATAAAGATGATGTGATAATATCTGATAACTCTTTAATAATGTTTTCTGTTCTCACCGAGTGGCCACCGTTAGAGATGTGTTCAGACTGCACTGAACATTTGAGGTCTGGTTATCGGATCTTCCAGTAGAGCAGGTCTGTCGGTCTGTACGCCCATAATTGGCTGAAAGGACTTTAATAGTTCCCTGATCTGTTGATAAAAAGTCACATTACAGACAATTGTGTTTGACAAATCTTTATTTTCTCATCATGTTATGCAGGGTGATGCGTTTCAAAAGTCATGTATTTCAATAACGCCAGTGTTGACAGGGTCGCCTATTCCTGCAAAATTTGTCTATTTAGAAAATGCAGTTGCGGGAAACATTATGGAGGCCCGGGGGTTGCGGGTTTTTTGGGCTACTTTCCTAATGCACTGCGGCCGCGAAAATGTTTATTTATATTCTAAGGATACATATTTATTAATTGATGATATTCTTAATGTGTATAAATACTCGGATGAATACCTGGCAACTCCAGGACCGGAGCCGTTTTTAAAGTGTTGGGAACGAGCGTCTGACAGGCTACAGTACAGCTCAACCAAAGAGGAAAATAGAGGCGTATTAGACAATGCATCTGAATTATGTTTTTACCAATGTTTCGTACTAAGGTGAATGTCACTTTGCACAATGAAATAAATCACGTGTAAGTGTACAACAGTTTATTCTTCCGGCTGCCAAATATCACGTTTGAGCAGCGCTACACACAGTCTAGAACAACTAAAACATTGACGTGCTTCTGAATATGCAAAACATTTAACCATGTTTATTTCTTAAGCAAGTTTTTGCAAGTCTTTCTCATCCATTTCTATGGGTGGCCTCGAGGACACATGGGATCTTTTTTAAAGGGACACTCCACCCAACAATTTAAATTCTGTTATGGATTACTCACCCGCTAGTTGTTCTAAACCTGTAAACATGTCTTTGTTCAGTTGAACACAAAGATATTTAGAGTAGAATAACAACTGACAATTCTTTGGCATCATTGAGCAGCATAGCAGGAAAGATTCTAATGGTAGTCAAAGGTGGACCAGAATTGTCTGCTTTCCTAAATCCCCCAAAACATCTTTTGAGTTCAACAGAACAAAACATATATACGATACCAAACAAAACATTCAAATAAGTAAATATAGCAACAGTTACCCAAATCTTAGTATTTTTGTAGTTTCAAACTAAAATCATTTTTGCCAGTCAACTTCCTTATTAGACTGCATGGATGGGCAGTGTTTCAAATACATCCATTTGAAATACATTTTTTTTGTAATAGTATTTTGTATTAAAATCCATTTAATTTTATTTTTGTATAGTTGATTCAAGAAATCAGCAGTCTAATAAAGAGGTTGATTGGCAAAAAAGTATTATGAAAATAACATAATACAAAGACATTTTGTCATTTTAGAAAGTTAAGTTCTACTTCTGTAGTTATTTTGGTTAAAGTAACTTATAAGTAATACAGGAGTCATGTAACGTATTACAATTCCGAGACAGTAATATTGTAAGGTAAGGGATTACTTTTAAATAACAGTAACAAGTAATATGTTATCTATTACAGTTTGAAAGTAACTTGCACAACACTGATGTTATGTGGCCTTTAAATCAGTGAACATGTAAATGATGAAACTCAGAGAACTCACCACAGCTGAGAAGGAAAGTCTGTGATTGACAGATAATGAAATCCTTTGAAACACCTGAAGTCAGAGATGAGAAGTGAATCAGATGTAATGATGCTACTGTGTTACATTGACTGTCTTTGTGTATTTGCTTTAAGGGGTCAAATGACATGGCTTAAACGAATATTATCGTTTGTTTTAGGTGTAATGTAATGTGTATACATGATTTAAGGTTAAAAGACGCTGTATTTCCATATACCGTGTATGTTTGTATCTCCTATTTGCTCCGCCTCCCTTTTTTACAAAACTCATCGCTCCGAAAAGCGAGGTGTGCTATGATTGGCCAGTAATGTAACGCCTCTTACCATATTCGGAACATCAGGTTCCTAAGCAATTGTAGCGACAGATGATAAAATGACATCACTTCTTTGAATCAATTCGACCCCGAATCTTATACGGAAAATGAAGATGATCAAACCGATACATTAACATTGCTAGAGCGATTTGAGCAGGATGTAAAGGATTGGAAGGTTTTATAAAAAATAGTTATAGTAAAGCTTACTGATTTACCTTTTATATACAATATTATAAAGACTATAAACTAACAACCCTATACATTATACAGACTTTGTGTGAGATAGAAACAAGCTCGCATTATAGCAGGGAATGGTAACATAATAAATGCCCTTCTTGATCAACCAGTGTTACGCCACATCTCGTCGCGACTCAGCAAAGACAATAAACCCCATTATAAACACAACATTTGTTGTCTCTAGCTGGAACATTAGGACATACGTTGTCTTTTTTCACATTGCGCGTGTGTCTGCATTTGCAGATCACAACAAACTCAACCCGCTTTAGTCCATAACAAAGTCTTTTACAATAAAGATTTGCTTACAGACTGCGAATCCGAAGCTCCTGTCATGAGAAGTTGGAATGGTTGGAATGGCCCCACTTTTTAACCAAAGCTTTCGTGCATTGCCGATCTTGATATCTTCCAGGTTTGTGAAGCAATTGTCAGTGAAATGCGCTGCACAAACTTGAATATTCGGATTGTTCTTTTCTAGAACAGTGTTGTAAATAAAACGTAATCATTCATTTTTAGTCGTCTCATCCTTTAGAAGGGCAAACAAAGAGGCTTTCTTTTCGCAACGAGACACACAGAGTCTCCACGACATGGCTGCAGAAGTGACGATACAATGAGAATTACAAGTACGGCCACCTCACATGCATTTACATTTGGGCGGTCTTAGTCAAATCATACCACGAAATGACGTACATTTGTGGAAATGTGGTTACACGAGGCGTTTCAGGCAGGTCTGTCTGAGCAATCGCTTTTAGATAGAATGCATCTTCTGTTTCATCACTTTAATTTTTGCAATTTTACATGTCTAATACATGCATGGGCAACTAAAACACACCAAAAAAACACATATATGACCCCTTTAAATCAGAAGTGTCCAATCCTGTAGAGTTCAGCTCCAACCTGTTCATCTGACCCACATGTGTTCTGTTTCTTAACTGTGATGTTTATTATTGTTGTTTTATGATCATGTTTTGTGAAGTGAAGGTTTGCTGTCACTCACCATTGTAGCAGATGAATCCCAGCTTATCAGTACACTTCTGCCGATGCCATGTTCCATTTCTCATAAAAGCACAATTATTTGTGTCAGTTGATGGTTGAGTTTCCCAGTTCAGATATTTCACAGGATCACCCAGAGACCACTTCCATTTATAAACATCTGTTCTCTTCAGTCCAATCCAGACAAACTCCTGATTGTTATTCACAGTCTTCATCACAGTCTTCTTCAGCTCGTTCATGTCATTCTTGTTTTTGACTGTGGCCAGATCTGTGTAGTTCTCTCTGCAGTATTTCTGAGCTTCAGTCCAGGTCTTCTCAATGTTTATATGGTGATAGCGGCGCTGAATGCCTTCAGATAATGAACAGAGAGCTGAAAGAGAGAGTTTTTATTCAAACACATTCACTCAGAGCTGATCTAAGCAGGAGTGTGCTGACACCACACAATCATCATTTACTGACACAGAGTTTGTATTGAAGAAGCAGATTCTGACAGATTTTAGTCTGTTAGTGTCTCACAGAGATGAGCGCTTGAGTCGGAAACTCAGTATCAAATCACAGTTTATAACACGTCAGACTTGCACCATAAAAATGTTTGAGAAAACAAGAAAAACAAGTCAATCTCATGCAGTAAGATTTCTGATCTGGCTGAATGATTGAATATTTACCCGATTTACATTTGTTTAAGTGTGCAATATATTCTGTGCTGTTTGATTTCAATCTCTAATCTATTCAATTTTATTCTATAGTCCACCATCAGCAATAGTTACTCTGCATCACGCACTTTGACCTGAACATTGAAATCACAAACCTCAACCATGATGACATTTCAAAACCATTGTTTGGGTTTACTAATTTTTATTTTACATTTTTAGTAACAAGTTTTGGACTATTTCACTATAAGCAATATAATGCACTGACTTTATCTACTAAAAGATTTCTAACAGTGTGACTCGTGGATAATTTAAAAACAATTTGAGTCTTTTATCCCTAACTGCTGCTACCTCTAAAAAATGAGTTTTATTTTATTTCCTAATAGTGTCCATTCCCCATAAAAACAATGGGTTATTTCAATTGGGTCAAAATGAACAAACCCCACAGTTGGGTTATACACTGGGTACGGAAAGTATTCAGACCCCCTTAAATTTTTAACTCTTTGTTATATTGCAGCCATTTGCTAAGATCCTTTGACCTTGAACTTAAATGATTTTAGCAAATGGCTTTAATATATCAAAGAGTGAAAAATGTAAGAGGGTCGGAATACTTTTTGTACCCACTGTACATTAGCATATGGTGGGTGGTTTTAACCCATTGTCTGCCCAGTCAACACGATGATGTCACAGTGATGTCACCATCAACTTTCAGAATACTCATGATGTGCTCAAACTGTGATCTAAGAGGTTTAGATGTGACTGTTTGTCATTTGAAGTCATCATTATGATGATGAGTGTTTGCTTTAGTTGAGCTCTTGACTCTACAGCGTTTGACTTCTCTTCCTCTGACTGCTGTATCAAGTGTATTTACTTAATAGAGTAAATCTGTTACATTGAGTAATGCTAAAGGAGTCTTGAATGTGAATATATGGATGCGTGACTGTTGATGAGAACTCTGTCAATTTGTGTGAGAATAGAGAGTGAGATTCAGCTGATTTCAGACCAACATATCTTATTAAGGTCTTAAAAGTAAAATATTCATGACAGAAATACATCAAGACTCAGTGTATGAACCTCAACAATGGTAAGAATCAACTGAGAAGCTTCATGCTGCAATGCATGCTGGGAGTCTTGAATGAGTATTGAACTTTGGTGTTACCCATCATGCATTGCAGCATGAAGTTTTCATTCTACTGATTGTCAATGTCCTTGAGTTTAATATGTTGATTCTTGATGTGGGAGTTTAATCAATAATCTCTTAAGACCTTATAGCATATAATGGTTAAAAAATAATTCAAAATATCCCATCTGCCAAAAAGCTGATGCAAACATGATATTCAGAGTTAAAATGTAACTTGAGATCAGTGGATCATTATCACTAGTTAGTCAGTACTTTCAGCGTGGGATCACTTTGGTTTATCTTTGCTAAGACAATTGTGATTCAAAAAACCAACAATGCCAGCAGGCAAAGTCAAACTAGTTTCTAAAAGTTAAGGGTCCTTCTAAAGCAAACACTGTTCAGCATAATGGTGACTAAATACAATAAATTCAAATTAAGCTCACATATTACTTACACTTTCACTGTATTAGAATGGTGTGATCTCACATGTTGACTGGGATTGATTCAATGGTTTCTTGCTATCTGGGCAAATAAACAGTCTGTCTGCATTCAGACCATTCAACTCAACAATCTCACTCAATTCATTTACTTCCATTTGAAAACTGAGACTTGTCTGAAAAACCATTCAAACTAGTTTAAACTTTGTCCTGAGGTCTCTCAATATTAGGCGTTCAGAAGATGTCATAAATAGAAGAAGAAAAACCTTTCACTTTTGACCCCTCAAGGGACATCTATTCAACATCAACACAGACGCAGAAAAGACGTCTTTTGGACACATTGCCTTAGATTGTTGGTGGGATATATTTCCTAAAGTAATTATTACAAAATGCCTCTTTTTCCTCAGAAGAACAGTTATTAATAGACAGCAGATAACTCTGGTGTCAATTCTCCTGACATTTAAATCAAACATAAAAGCAGAAACACAAACTCACCAATGACAAGAAGACTGAAATATAGAATCTGAGCCATTTCTGAGGAAGAAACACATTGAAAAGCTCAAATGTTAAACTTCTGTTTGTTCACAATTTTGGTTTCAGAAACAAATTAAATTGCAACATTTAAAATCAAATCATTCTGTGAGTATGACATAAAAGTTTAAATCTATAAATGTCAATGAAGTTAAAAGTCAACATTTCCATCACTTAGTGTATTTCTACAGAAAGTCAGTTTCTTGATAAAGTTTCATTAGAAGTTATTTTTAGATACAATGTTTATAAAACAAAGTCATATCAAAAGGATAATATTAATAGAAATGAGAATGAAAATAGTTCTTACTTTTCATCTCTTGTGTGTTTCTCTCCTGAATCTGCTGCTGTTTCTCTCTCTCTGTGTGTTTATATGTCATTATATTACATCTGATCTTCAGCACCTCCCATCATTTGGGTTTTTCTGTAGAAAGACTTATTTTCATATTTTACATCCTGCTTATTTGTATAATAGTTTACCTACTGTCCTGTTTTCTATTATGTAATGGAAACAAGGTGTGCGTTCTCTTATTTGCATGTGTGATGTGTGTCAGCCAGCGAATACAAGTGTAAGAAGGTTCAATAAAAGGAAAGAAGGAGGCGGGAACCGGCGAACATTATATACAGTTTTAATAAAATAAACAAACAAATACAGGAAGTTAAATGCCGGCAGCCCCTCACAGACGACTGCCGGCGACACACAGTGAGATGCGGGACCGGTGTGCACACAGCTGATTCCAACTATCAATCACGCCACCGGGCCCGCCTCACGGCTCCCGTCACATCTTCCTGACCACAACATGATATATACAGACACAGCGGGGGTTGATCTGGTGTATTTCTTAAATAGATATATTTAAAACAACAAACATATAGATTTTAGGCATAACTATAAAAAACAGGTCTGGTAGACTTTCATACTACTGTCGACGGGTTGTTCAGTCGTTCCCTTTTGAGAGAACTCCACGCTGCGTCAATGACCACACTGAGGGGAACATCTCTGTGCTGGGGGTCTCATGCTTCCAGAGGGATATTGAAGCCTGTGATGCGACTTCCCCCGCACGGACTTAAGGTCATATTTGAGGAAGGAGGTCACATTGAAGAGTGGCCCTGCGTGTGAAAACAGATGTGTGGCGTGAGAGCGTGACACCAGAGTCAAATGAGTGAGTCTTACGCCCAATGTGTGACAGCCGGCGGCCCTGAAACATCAAAGTAAATATTGATGTCAACATCTGATGTTATCTCATCTCATTTGTGTTTTCTGTTTCTGGGTCAGAACAATGACGTCAGAGAAGCAAAAAGTGATGATTCTTATATGATGAGGCTCTCAGATCGTGTCCCTGGACTCACTTAGCTTTATTCCTCTTTATTCCATCAGTCCATTATTAATATATTAATAGAAGTTTGAATTTTTATTATTTCATATGACAATAAATATATTTTTAAATGTCTTACAGTGAATAAATTGAATGATTACCAAATATTGCTACCAAACATTAAATCCTCCTCAGACCTTCACTACAACATATATGTGTCTCAGAAGTGTGTTTATAGGTTGTGGTTAGACAATCTTTAATGCAAATAGTTGAATGTTAATATAAGTTAATATTTTTTATCTTTACTCGTCTATTTGCTCGAAATTTAAAGGGACATCTCACCTAAAATTGAATGTAAGTTTATTTTAAAAAGAAACGTTCACGTGTTCAGCTCTCTTCCTCATTCAAATGAAGTTTGCCTGAAGCTCTTGGTTAACAAAAGTGTTGTGTACTAAAACTCTTTCCAGGATATCTGCACTCCTCCTGTATCCAAATGTTGGTGTGACAGGGGTCCTTTCATGCTTATTTTTGTGATGGTGGTTTAAATTATAATCTTTACAAATGTTGTTTCCAAATAAACCAAGCGCACATGTATTCTCTTGAAGTATGAATGTACACTGTAAAAAAAAATCCGGAAAATCCCGGAAAAAGTACTGGCAGAAAATTACACAGACTTTTTACCTTAATTTAACAGAGTGGCCACATTAAAATAACAAACAAAAATATCTGTTTTTTTAAAGGTATAACTACTGTAAAAACACGAAACATTTTCTATTATTTAAAAGTTTATGTAAAAAATAAATATTTTTTTAATGGAATACCTACTGTAGAAAAGTGGACAATTTCAATAATTTAATGGTATACCAACTGTATAGAAACGGCGAATGTTAATTATATCTGTAAAGTAATGGAAAAATTACTGGCAGCTCACTGACTTGTAATTACAGTTTTTTTGGATTGCTTACACACTAAAATTAAAAGTAGTACACTATAAGCAAAACCTTACACTCAAGAAGCAAAACATCAGCCCATATTTGCACAACTATAAGCACATTGTCAACCTCACACTTGTTGCAAAACACTAAACACACTTAACATACATTACACACAAAAATCTATCATGAAGTCACTTCCTTGCAGTATCAAAGCACTGACTGTCAAATTACTGCACTGTCCAAACAATTGGTTCAACACAGTCATCACGTGTGAAAACACTTGTTTGCTTAATTGAAGACACTCCAATCAGGTGTATAAGCACTATAAAAAGCAGCAGGTGAGTCAGAGAAAGAGTAAGACAAGGAGGAGAACGAGGAGGAGGACAAGGAGGAGGAGGAAAGGGAGGAAGAGGAAACAACAGAGGAGGAATCAACAGAGGAAGAGATTGAGGCCATGCTGGAGGTAGAGGTAGAGGAAGACAAGAAGGTGCTCAAAGAGGACCGAATCTGACAAATGAGATCAGACCATCAGGTCTCAACATCAACACTGGCACGCATCCTAAAAAAAAAACATATTCACATGAAGCAAATTTATCGAGTGCCTTTTCGAGCGCAATTCCGAAAGGGTGAAACGATTGCAGCATGATTATGCAGGTATGTATTCACTTTAGCAGTGTGATCTTGCATTCTGTCTCATAATATTTTACTGTACTCTAATATGTAAACTAGATCTACACTGAACTACACAATTTTACCTGACACTGTTCTTCAGGGAGTTTTACGAATGGATGGAGAGGAGATCCAGCATGAGTTCATTGACGTAGATGAGGCTGGGTTCAACCTGACGAGAACACAAAGGAGGGCAAGAAACATCATTGGCCACAGGGCTATAGTCAATGTCCCAGGGCAACGTGGGGGTAATATAACACTCTGTGCAGCTATTACACAGAATGGGGTCTTCCACCGCCATGCCCATATGGGCCCTTACAACACAGCACTCATACTTACATTCTTGGACCAATTGCACAACATAACAGCAGCAAATCAAATCAATCATATGCAATACATTGTTGTCTGGGACAATGTGTCTTTCCACCGCTCTGCTCTGGTTCAGAACTGGTTTCAGCAACATCCACATTTCACCGTCCTATATCTTCCACCATACTCTCCATTCCTCAACCCTATAGAAGAATTTTTCTCGGCATGGCGGTGGAAGGTATATGATCTCCAGCTCCAGGCTGAGGTACCCCTCATCCAAGCCATGGAGGAGGCCTGTGACCAGATGGAGGTAGCAGCAATGCAAGGATGGATTCGTCATTCAAGATGTTTCTTTCCAAGGTGTCTTGCTAATGACAACATTGCCTGCGATGTTGATGAAATTCTCTGGCCAGATCCAGCTAGGCGAAGAGACAATGTCTAGTTTTTTTTTTTTACAGTAAACTTAAGTAAACAGTACAATATGTAAAGTGACATTTTGTTACAGTATTATGAATCTCCATGTCAACATTTTGGGGCGTGTTGAGAAATAAATGAGTTTCTTCAGTCTGCAACATTGCTCTTGTGTAGTGTTTGGTGGATTTACATTATATTTGTACTTTGTTGATGGTAGCCTACTCTTATCATAGGGAAGTAGAAGTGCTAAAAGTGTTTTAGGTTTATCACAGCAGAATGTAACTCGTGCAAACAGAGTATAGTAATGTGAAACGTGTGTGTTTCATATTGTAACAAAGTGTGGTTATTAAACAGAAGTGTATAGTTTTTACAAGAGTGTTTAATTATGCAAAGGATCTGTAGTGTTTTGCTAATTGGGTGTGTAGTTGTGCCTATTGTGTGTAGTGTTTTGAAAACACGGCCCTGTTTTGAAAATCGTGCTAAAGCAATCCAAAAAAACTGTAAAGAGATTATATTACAGTTTTTGCCCATTGCTTACACACTAAAACCAAATGCTTACACCAAAGCCACAAAACCCTAACTTCTTGTAGCATAACTTAAACACAGTGTAACCATAGCTTAAACACATTGTCAACTTTATACTTTGTTTGCAATTCTGTAACACACTTACTCCTTTATGCAACACACTTAGTTCTGCATACTACACTCTATTTCATACATAAGACACTTCGTTCAATGAAATCTCAGGGTGCCATTTGGAAAACACATATATCCAAAATACAAAACACATCGGGTAATTGCAACCACTCAAATACACACCTGAAGGCATTACTTGCAAAACTGAACACCAATCAGCCAAATACAAAAAAGCCCTCAGTTTAGCCATTTCAAGAACTTTTTACAGTTTTTTCCAACTGCTTACACACAAAATCTTTTCATGTCACATGCTTTTTGAAACCTCTCACTCAAAGTGCAAAACTACACACCAAATCTCCAAAACCATAAGCTATTTCTCAGCCTTTGACTCAGTGTTCATTGCATAATACACTTTTTTCAAAACACTACACACAATTCTCTACCTAAAACACAAAAATCTAACAGGAAGTGACTTGCTTGCCTTTTCCAAACACAACCAATCAAAATTCTACACGTATTCACCAGGTCACACACAAACTCCTCACATGTGGAAACACTAATTGCTTAACTGATCACAATCCAATCACTGCTTGATGGTAGTATTGGCCTATAAATAGATCGAAGGTCAGATTACCTGTTTTGAACAATGGATGCCAACAATGGACAGAGAGCAAGAGGAGTAGGAGGAGTTGGAGAAGTAGGAGGAGTAGGAGGAGTAGGAGGAGTAGGAGGAAGAGGAGGAAGAGGAAGAGGAGGAAGAGAAGGAAGAGGAAGAGGAGGAAAAGAAGGAAGAGGAAGAGGAGGAAGAGGGCGAGGGCAAAGAAGAGAAGGAAGGAGAGCAATCTCTGATGAGATTAGGGCAACACTTGTTGATCATGTGATCAACCACGGTTTGACCATGAGAGAGGCTGGAATGATAGTCCAGCCCAACTTGAGTCGATTTACAGTGGCGTCAATCATTCGAACCTTCAGAAATGAGAACAGGTGTGGAACTATCTAATGACTATTTTAGCTATAAAGTAATGTACAGTAAAAATACCTATGACTACATAGTATTGCATAAACATTTGTAATTCTAAACCATCCATTTACTGCACTGCATTGAATGAATGAGGTTTGTTATCATGCTGTACTACAGTTTGTTTTGTAAGTTGTTTGAAGTTCCTATGCTGAACACATACTGTGTTTCAATTCTGTACAGAGTGGAAAGGCAAAGATATCATGGAGGACGAAGACGCTTGTTTACAGATGTTTATGGTTTTGTTGAATTCTACTGTATAAAACAGTAATCTTTGGCCTAATAAATATTTTCTGTTGGTACATTGCAATTGTGTTTACAGTGTACTTGTTACCACTCTCAGCGGATTACTTTCACTGTAGAACATTGTATTGAAATATAGATATAAACCCATGAAAGACCAAAGACCTTTAAATTAAGAACAACAGTGTTTACATGGTATATCGAAACTATTCAGTATTATGAAAGAAGTGTTTGCCATTTGATGCAAATGCTTCATTCTGACATGTGTTTATGGTATTTTGAATGCAGTGTTACATTTTGAAGGAGATGTGAGGCATTTTGCATTTTGTGTGTTCATTTTTGGGAATTGTGTTTAGAGTTTTGAGAAAAGGTGACATAGTTTTGAAAACGTGTGTAAGCCATAAGAAAAAACTGTAAGCAACGATGGAGGGAGAGCAAGAGGCAGAGGTAGAGGAGGAGGGGGAACATTTCTAGATGCTCTCCATAATATAGTTGTACAGAATAGACCAGATCATTCCAGGTTTGTGGTGGTATGGGATAATGTCAGTTTCCATCGGTCTGCTCTGGTCCAGGCCTGGTTCACCAACCACAATCAATTTGAAGTGGTATACTTGCCCCCTTACTCGCCATTTTTAAACCCTATAGAGGAATTCTTTTTGGCTTGGAGATGGTGTGTATATGACCGCCAACCACATGCTTCTTCTGATGCTTCTGATGCCAGAAATGCTTCTTCTGCAGGCAATGGAACAGGCCTGCGGCGACATTCAGGTGACAGCAATCCATGGATGGTTTCGACATGCAAGGGGATATTTTCCCCGGTGCCTAGCGCGAGAACACATTGCTTGCGATGTTGATGAGATCCTGTGGCCAGTGTTTTTCTATTTTAATTTTTTTTGCTTTATCTGAATTCATGTTACTGCAATGTACAATATTGATTAGGCCTATTTTCTTTTTTGGTTGTTTGAAAATGTGCCTCCTGAAAATATGCCTTCTGAATAAACAGTGAAAATCAAAGACTGCAGTGTTTTATATAAACTAGACTAGAGTGTTCCCCTGATCTGAAAGTGTATGCATATGATGCAAGTATGTGTCATTTTGTCATTAGAGTTACATTTTGACAAAGGAATGTTAGGTTTTGATAGTAGAGTTTCAATTTGACACTGATGTGAATGGTATATTTCCCAGTTTTGTGTCATGTTTACTTGTGTTTAGAGTTTTGGCAAAATGAGCAAAGTTTTGCAAAATGTGTTCAAGCAACGGGTAAAAACTGTAATTATTATTAAAAAACATCAACTTTGTAATAAAAACAAATTTTTTAATTAAAACAAATCAATTATAATTCCAAATACTGTAATGAATAAACAAGTAAAATAGTAAAATGTACTCTAATAGGTCTTGAACAAATAACTTAATTTCAAATTGTTTTATGTATATTCTGAATGTTATATATGTTAGAGATGCAGAAAGTGAGTTGGTGTGTGTGTGTGTTCGATATAAAGAGAATGTGAGTGTGTGCATGTGTCTGTGTGTGTTAAAGATGCAGGAAGAGTGTCAATTAGGACTCAAAATTTACTCTAAGAGGTCTTGAACAGGTAACTTATTATCAAATTGGCTTAAAATTTAAAATAGTAAATATTTTTTTTAAGACACGGATACTTCAAGTTATCCAAATGAAAAAATAAAAACACTACACTTCACCTAATACATTTACAATAACATATAACAACAGCAATAATGAACATGCAAAAGGATGTTTTTAAAACAAACTGACAGGAAAACGTCTTGGTTACGTATGTAACCTCAGTTCCCTGATGGAGGGAACGAGACGTTGTGTCGAGAACGACAGATGGGGTTCGCCCTTGAGAACCAATCAACTCTGACTACTATAGAAAAGGCCAATGAAATTTGGCGAATGCAATTTGCATGCCGGGCTCCGCCCCCGGAAATCCGGTATAAAAGGAGGCCGGCGTGCAGCATTCACTTACCTTTGTTCTGAAGAGCCTGAGACCTCTCAAACTGCAGCAGAATACGATACGTGTTTGTGGCATAAGGGACACAACGTCTCGTTCCCTCCATCAGGGAACTGAGGTTACATACGTAACCAAGACGTTCCCTTTCTGTCGGTCTCTCGACGTTGTGTCGAGAACGACAGATGGGGTTGCCTATGGAAAACGCCACAACGCTGTATCGCGTCACAATCTCTAGCGAAGCGACGGTAACAAGCCTGGGCGTGTCATCTCGAAGCTTTCGTGAGACTGTAACCTTCCAGTGTGGTGGTCGGGGGGTTCCAGAGCTTTCTTGGAGAAAGATGGGTACAGCCCTGACCGGTAACTTTCACGGACGGGGCCTTAGCTCTCTATAGGCGAGAGGCCGTCCAGATCAGTTTACACCGGGTAAGCGCGACTCTTAATCAGGGAAGCGCTACAGAGGCCACCTCCTACCCGTGGGGAGGAATATGGTGGATATAGGTATGGTCTCGTCCTTGGAGGAGAACGCATGGAACGTGCGGACTGAGTAGTTAACCGCGAGGTGGAGGCCCACCTGGGGAAGCTCATGGGTTACCAGGAGTGGGAACCATTCTCATGAGGATACATCAGACGGTACAGCCCACGGAGGGGGTGTTACAGACGTCCGGTAGCACTAGGTCCGGTTAGAGCTATTTGTGATAGCTCACATGGTATCCCGGCCTAAGGGGGAAGGCTGCTCTGCCCAGCCAGCCCCCAGGGGGTGCTTGTTTGGTGATGGATGGAATGCCTATTCTTAACCAGTGTCTGGGTAAGAAGGGAGGCTGGTGAGGTACCAGTTTCTTAGCGATGTGTTCGGGTAAGAAGAAAAGGTAAATAGCACACTGACCCAACCTGTTAGAGGGTGGAAAGGTGCTTTCGCAGGCATACGCCCCCCCGGATGCCAGTCCTACATGTCGCCACGCAGGACGTGGGCTGACACCGGGTTTACGCGAAGGTTGTTAACCCTTGCGAAGGTGTTTGGGCATAGCCCAACCCGCAGCTCTACAGATGTCTGCTAGAGAGGCGCTTCTACCAGTGTCCAGGAGGTGGCTAAACTCCGTGTGGAGTGAGCCCTCACTGCCAATGGGCATGGGAGATTCTGAGATCGGAATGCCGTCGTAACGGCGTCCACGACCCAGTGCGCCAGCCTCTGTTTGGAGACAGCCTTCCCCTTCTGCTGTCCTCCAACAGACACGGAGCTGGTCAGAGCTTCAGAGCTCTGCGTGCGGTCCAGTACGTACTGGACACAACACTAGTCGGGTTGGGTCTTCCTCCCCTATGGGGAGCGCCTGCAAGTTCACCACTTGGCCCCGGAGGGAGTAGTGGGAACTTCTTGGGCACGCATCCGGGCCTGGGTCTCAAGATAACGTGAGAGTTTCCAGGGCCGAGTTTAAGGCAATCCAGGGACACGGAGGATGCTCGGTGGTCCCCTACCCTCTTGAAGGAAGTGAGCGCCGTCAGGAGGGCCGTCTTACTCTATGAGGAAGATCGGAACCTCCGAGGGGCTCTTTGGGGGGCCCTGAGGCCCCCCAGGACCACTTAGGGTCCCAAGAGGGTATGGAGCGGAGATGAGGCGGATTCCGCCCTCTCGCTGCTTAGGAACCTGGTGACCAGGTCGTGTTGCCCTAGAAACTTTCCACCGACTGAGTCGTGATGAGTGGCAATAGCGACTACATACACTTTCAGTGTGGAAGGGAGATGTTAGTCTCCAGTCTAGTGAGAAGGGGAACACAATCCTGATCAAGCACCTCAGTGGGTCTTTCTCGTTGAGAAAGACACCAGGACGAGAAGAGGCACCGTCTAGAGGCGTGTAACCGCCTAGTAGATGGGGCCCTAGCCTGGGTGATGGTCTCAGCCGTATAGGGGGAGTAGCCATCTTAGGATCTTCTCGTCCCGTCTAGAGACCAGACATGGGTGTTCCAGAGGTCTGATCTGGGATGCCAGAACGTGTCCTTCCCCTGAGAGAGCAGGTCCTCTGTCAGGGGAATGGTTCAGGGGGAGTCGCTGTCCAGAGCATGAGGCCAAGTGCGGTTAGACCGGTGTGGTGTAACCAATAACACTTGGTGCTCCTGCTCCCTGACCTTGCACAGAGTCTGTACAAGAAGGCTCCTGGGGGGGGGAAGGTGTGCTTCCGCCCATCCCGCGGCCAGCTGTGCGCAAGGATATCCGTGCCGAGGGCAGGGACTATCAAGCGGGCAAATGGTGGTGTTACGGGAGGTGAACAGGTTTTACCTGGGCCTACCCGAACAGCCTCCAAATGAGCTGGACTGCACGGGGGTGGAGTCGCCACTATCCACGAGGCATTAACTGGCGAGAAAGCACGTCGGCTGTCTAGTTCAGTTTGCCCGGGGTGTGTGGCCTGCAGGGAACGAGTCACCTGTTGACTCCACCGGAGGAGGCGTCGAGCAAGTTGTGTTTAGCTGCTGTGTGCGAACGCCACCCTGACGATCAGTATTCGCTACAGCTATAGTGCTGTCCTCGGAACAGCACGTGCATGTCTCGCACGAGAGGCCGTAGCCTGCTCAGTGCAAGTAGCATAGCCCACAACTCTTGGCAATTGATATGCCAGCGCAGGCGGGGGTTCGTCCAACACCCCACCTGCGTGCCCGTTGCACACTACACCGCACCCCTGCAGGGAGACTTCAGTCGTCACCACGACCTGCCTCATAACCTGCTCAGAGGGACCTGAGTCCGTCGAAAAAGTCATAAAGACTAGGGGTTATGGTGCGTCGGCAGCAGGGCGGCATCACCATGCGCCTGCTGCCGGTGTGCCACGCTCTCCTCGGAACTCGACTCTGAAACCAGTGTTGGAGCGGTGTCATGTGCATCAACTCGAGGGGTATTAACCCGCGAGGACGCCATGTGTCCCAGGAGCCTCTGAATTGTTTCAGGGGGACCGCTGTCTGTCTAAAATGTTCATTTCAGACAGTTCAACACTGGTTGGGCACAACTGCGGACAGGTGTGCCGACATGGTGACAGAGTTGAGTTCCATACCGAGAAAGAGGATGCTCTGCACTGGGGAGAGCTTGCCCCTCTCTTGGTTGACCTGGAGTCCCAATCGACCTAGGTGCCGGAGCACCAGGTCCCTTTGTGTACATAACAGATCTCGCGAGTGTGCCAAGATAGGCCAGTCGCTGAGATAGTTTAGTACCCGCTCACCTTCCTCCTCTCAGGGAGAAAGGGCGGTCAGGGACAGACCGAAAGGGAGGACTCTGTACTGATATGCCCGCCTCTCGCACGCGAACCGTGGGAACGGCCGGTGTCGAGGAGGATCGAGACATGAAAGTAAGCGTCCTTCAGGTCGATTGCCACGAACCAATCCTGACACCTCATAGATGTCAGGACGCGCCTCTGTGTGAGCACCCTGAATGGCAGCTTGTGAAGGTGCTCTGTTCAGGGTACGCAGCCTTTGGGGGCAACCCGCCGTCTTTCTTGGGAACGATGAAGTGCGGGTGGTGACCCACTGAACATCTTGGTTTTGAGGGACGAACTCGATGCCTGTTTTGCCAGAAGGGTGGTGACCTCTACCCGAAGTACGGATGCGTCCCTGCCTCTGACAGAGGGAGAGATGATGCCCCGAAACTTGGGTGAGTCTCTGGCGAACTGGATCGAGTAACCAAGACGGACCGCCCTCATTAGCCAGCGAGACAGTGTGGGCAGCTCTCGAGCTCCCAGGGACTGTGACAGGGTGACCAAGGGGACGGTCTGCTTCATCATTCCCACGGGGGGTGGTTCGTCGGCTGGCGGAGCTAACCATGTCGTGGGGAGTCCCCGGAGGGAAGGTTTGCTCCGCCTACTTACCTGCCTGGCGGGACAACGGCACGCACTGTCGGTTTGAGAGTGGTGACGGCTGTCGTATGTGTACGACCTCACGCCTCGCCAGGGTGTGAGGTCGGTTCGCCGAGCACAGTCCAGTGGAGTGTGCGATCGGCTGCAAGTAAACCCGGGGAGAACAGAAAACTCAGTGAGTAAGTGGGCGCCAAGCCCTAACAAGGGCCCGGCTTTGGTGACGAGGCAGGAGTCGTCCCGTACCGACCGATCAGAGCCGTGGCTGTGAAGGTTCGGGCCCGATGTTGTTCTCCCAGGGGTCTTCCCGTCAGTGTCCCTTCTCGCGAGGAGGTTGCTGACGGGGTGGAGGTTTCCCCCTCGACCTCTGCTTCCGGGGTGCCGCCTGTGGGGGCACAGGAACCGGAGCCGATGTCGAAAGGGTCCTGGGTTGCAGGGAAGCAGACGTCACGTGAGATCTCGGAGGCCTGTAGGCGGCCGAGTCGCGGCGTGAAAAAAAAATGTGGTTAATTGCCACTGTCTGCTTCGCCGTCAAAAAACTGCTGAGCGCAGTCCTCGACGGTGTTACCAACAACCCACCCTGCGAGATGAGTGCATCAAGAAAGCGGACTTCCTTGCTGTCACTCTTCTGCACAAGGTATAGCCGGGGGTGTCTCTCCTGGACCACTACCGTGGACATCGTCCGACCCAGGGCCCGTGCCGCCGCCTTAGTCGCCCGTAGAGCGCTGTCAGCGGTGGCACGGAGATCCTGCATTATACCCGGGTCGGCCTTACCCTCGTGGAGCCCTCTCAACGCCCTGGCCTGGCGGACCTGCAGGATGGCCAAGGCAAAGAGAGACGAGGCAGCCTGGCCCGCAACATCGCAAGCTTTCGACACCAGTGATGCCGAAGTCTTACGTGCTTTGGACGGTAGGAGTGGTCGGTCCCCCCCCAGGCGGTAGCCGTCCGCGGCACAGGTGCACCGCGGGCGGATGTTCCACCCGGGGGATCTCGACGCAGTCCTTGGCTGCCTCACCATCGAGGGAAGTAAGGGAGCCAGAGCTGGTTTCACTGGAACGGTCCGTGAGTGGAGCGTTCCAAGTTTTACACAGCTCCTCATGCACCTCCGGGAAAAACATGGCACCCGGGGTGGGCGCGGTTTGCACCGCGCACCGACCTCGGGAACCACGTATCCCCGGGTTAGCACGAATGACATCACTTCTGCTTCCTCCTGAACTCGACCGCTGGGGGTGGAGTTTGGATTCGGCAGAGTCGGATGCCAGTCTCCCTCCGATGCTGCGAGCGACATCTCATCTACGTCACACATCGTTTCCGAGTGTGTGCGTGAGGATCCGGACGGTATGCCACCGCCGGTTGGGGAACGTTCAGAAGAGCGAATCGGGGTGCGATCGGCCCGTGAGCACTTGGCTGGCGGGTTTACGTTCACAGAGTTCCCCATATCACTAACGCTGCTAACGTGGGTGGTCATCGGGGCCGTAGCCACAGATGTCACAGCCCGGGTAGCAGACGAAATGGTGGCTGGTTCCCGTAGGAAGACAGCCACCCGTGACCGCAACTTCTGAATGACAATCTGCCCGCAGTGCAGGCAGATGTGTCAACGAACGCTGCTTCAGTGTGGTGGACGCCCAGACACCTAATGCAGCGATCGTGTCCATCCCCCTCCTCGATGAGGGTGCCGCACCCAAGAGAACAGCGGGACATGCCGCGCTGGAGAATGCTCAGTCAGTCCTGAAAAGGACTTTTAGAAAAAATCTCTAACACCTCCGGAACCGCCGAGACGCCCAGGGGAAGGTCGCTGCAGGAAGGGACGATCCGCTGTAACACGTCGTAGCACCAGCGTGTAGTTGTAGAGGATTGAATCCTGAGTTGTACTCATGAGCGATGGCTCTGAAGAACAAAAGGTAAGTGAATGCTGCACGCCGGCCTCCTTTTATACCGGATTTCCGGGGGCGGAGCCCGGCATGCAAATTGCATTCGCCAAATTTCATTGGCCTTTTCTATAGTAGTCAGAGTTGATTGGTTCTCAAGGGCGAACCCCATCTGTCGTTCTCGACACAACGTCGAGAGACCGACAGAAAGGGAACCAATGGAAGTCAATGGGTGCCACCACTAGTCAGTTTCCAACATTCTTCAGAACATCTTATTTTGTGTGTTGCAGAAGGAAAGTCATACAGGTTTGATACGTTAAGAGCTTGATTAAATGATGACATAATTACCTTTGCTGTATAAAATATAGCTACTTTTTACAACAGTACATGGAACAAGTTAGGTGAAAAGAGAGAAGCAGTATGATGAAAGAAGTGTGCATACTGACCTTTAAAGCTTCCAAGGATTCTGAAAGTCATTTAGCTCATTCAGGAATCGAAGGAGTTTAGGAGCAATGTTATAGTGCTGGGCTCCATTCTTTTCAGCTTTGGACCCACGTTGTGGATTAATAACCAATAGGCTCCTGTTAAAAACACAACAAAAATGTTTCACCTTACTTGGCTTGGAGAAAAATAATAAACTTTAATGGTCAAAACATACCTTTGGATAAATTCCAGAGTCAGGGCCTCTCCCTTTGGATACATGATGTTCAGCACATAAAAGAGGCTGAACATGTAGCTGAGAGCAATCAGAGGACAGCCATTTATTTTGTTTACTGTGACTTCGTCAACAGTTATTTGATACATCCCTTCATCTGCAATACAACAAATATGCACCACTTGTGAGAGAGAAAGAGAGAAAAATAGTTTAGGAGTAGACATGCATGTCCTTAGCTACAACTACGATATGCATAGCCTTACGTACTACTAGAATACATGGTGTGGTTGGCAGCTCTGATAAAGCCTCCTGTGAGAAAGAATATGCAGAAGGGTGAAATGTAAATATAGAAACTGCTAGATGCAGAGCACATTTTTTTAAGGAAGTTTTTATTCAGATGCATTGATTGCTAATTAGGACAAAACAAATAAAGCTATTATGCTGTGCACTTACATCTTTGTTTAGAAGCAGCACCTTTGGGTCCTCTGCAAGGTATTCCATTAGGCCCTGGATGAGTTTTAATGGGTCTGTTGTCACTGTGATTCCCTTGCTCATCAGAAAGTCTGTGATGGCCTTGTCCTTATTCTCAATCTGGTTGATCAATTTAGTTTGGACTGGAAACCCCACTAGTTTCTCTGTGTGATCTAGCAGATGGGTGGTTTCAAAGAGGTAAGGCCATTGTTCCATGACTTTAATTACATTAACTTCATTATTCAGAGTGATACGCTGGGCATAATATGTATCAGACATTAATGTTTTAATGTCACTCTCGGGTAGAGGTTTTCCTTTAAATGCTTCTTGCAGCATTTTCTTTTTTCCCTCATGGTTGTGACAGTCATTCGGTGAGTCTGGTTCCCACTGACTACAACCATAACGGTCAGATAATCTTGATTTTTTCTTTGGCCTCTCTACGGGGGATGTGCTGAAAGCATATTGTCGTCTGACGTTCTCAACTCTGTTCTCTATTTGTATTACAAGGGAGGCAAAACCTTGACCCACAACATTTGTACCACATTTATCCAAGAAGGAATCTGGGTGTTTCTCAGCTAGTTCTTGTGCAATCTGCTTCAACTTGCTTCTTCCTAGTGTGGTGTCAGTAGCCATCAGGTCTTCAATGATGATCCTGATCATTTGTCTTCTATCTCTTGGAAGGGGTCTTGTCTTTTCCTTGAGTGCATTCAATAATTCAACTGAGAACTTATGCCATGGGACTTGAAACTTCTGTGGAGTCACAGTTGGTGTTACGGTTGGTTATACAGCTGGTGTCACTTGTTCAGTAAAACTAGACATGTTAGGAGCGCATGACTCAACCACAGTGCTCTGAGATGCTAAGTGGAAAAAACAATTAAAACAAATAAATATTGAGAGGTTTTAATTTACAGCAAACAAAACATCACTGAAGAGGCAAAGTGACTTAACTTTTACAGAGAGAGAGATAAGTGTTGAGTAGTATCAATGTACAAACTCTGTGTATGTGTGAGTGTATGACAGAGAAAAGAGAGAAGGTAAAAATGTGTTGCAGAAAATAAGTGTGTGTAAGCGACTGAGAAAGAAAAATAGAGAGTGACAGTGCCTGTTAGGCAGAAATCTGTATGCGTGTAAGAGAGAGACAAAATATAGTGTGTGTATGGGTGTTATTGTGTAATAGAGAGAAACAGAGTTTTGTTTAACAAAAAAAAGAGTGTGTTTGAGATACATTACATACCTGAGCAGAATGCACTGATCAAACGTCTGGACTGTATTGGTGGCAAAACCCCATCCAAGTCTGCTGCTGTTAGGTATGTGCAGTCATCAACACTCCAAGGTCCGTTAGCTTTGTGATAACTGTTTCCAATTGCTCTTCTTCTAGTGCAGGCAGTGTACTTCTGATCTTCTCTCTTACATGCTCCATAGCGGACAGTGCTTAAGAGCATCCAGCAGTCTGCCGCCTTTATGGTATAGTGTCTAAGTGGGATGTAGTCAAGAAGCTCATAAAGTCTTTTGCATAGAAAAGGATCACTATCTACTTCATTTACACCGAGATCTGGATCAAGACATGCTCTTTTCTGTCTAAGAACAAGAAGTACAATGTTTTGTTCTTTGACTACAATGCACACAATCATTCCAAGAATTAGCTCTCCATTTGCATAAGATGTGCCTCGCACAGTAATTTTGACTGCTACTACCGCATTTGGTGTTGACAACTTAAATGCTTTCAACGCATCCTTCAACTGGCTATCATAGAACTGAGGGTAAAACCTTGTAGAGCAGGTCATAATATCCTCAGGGGAGAACACATTACCCCTGCTTTGGTAAGCCTGCAGCAATTGATGCCTCTCTGAAAGTGATTTTGTGATGTTTTTGAAGATTTTACTTGATCGAATACACCTCTTAAAGTAACTGTGCTTGCTTTCATAACGCATTGTCCATGTGTGAATTAATGGGCCAAACTGCAATGTGAGATCTGCATTATGCAAAAGGTACACTGTAAAAAATGTTCCGTCATTTTTACGAAAAAATACCGGCAGCTGTGGTTGCCCGTAAAATTCCGTAAAAAATACAGGAAAAGAATGTAAACAGCTTTGCAGTTTAAAACTTCAGGGCACAAACTTCAAACAGTGAATGAACTTAATACATTTGAGTATTTTATATCAACAACATTTCTTTATAGAAAATGAAAACTTGGTCGAAATGCATAAAAGTGATAACATTACATTTACTTAATTTATTTCTTTGTAATTTATTATTAAAGTCACTTTTAAATAAAGCAACATGCAGCATGACATCAGAATATCTTTGCCTGACCTTGAGTTAAACAGAGACTCCACTCTTCAGCTTAGTGGTGACCCACAAAACATTTACACTGTAAAAAATGCCTGTGAAATTAACGGTAAAATCCTGTTGTTTTCACACAAAAAAACTGTTATCAGAAAGTGTCCGTAAATAAATACAGAAAAACACTGTACAATTGTCTGTAAAATTAACAGCAAAAATTCCATTGTTTTTACGGAAAAACCCTGTAAAAAAATGCTGTGAAATTAACAGTGAAATTCTGTAGTTTTCACAGAGAAAACTGTTGTCAAAAAACGTTTATAAAATACGGATAACACTGTCAAATTCTCTGGGAAATGAACAGTGAAATTCCAAAGTTTTCACAAGGAGTTTTTTTTCAACTCCACAAACACTTTTATCACCTTCACTTACAGACACCACTGTCACTTTATTTCTGTTGAATGTCTACAAAAGTTCTAATTGAAAATGAACACAAGTTTACATGTTGATGGTTTTGTTGAGTCACCATTATGGTGAAGAGTATTTGCTTTAGTTGTGGTCTTGAACATTTGCTTTCCATGTGAAGAAGTCTTTTCCCAGTATTGACATCTATGAGTTGAAACACACTGACTCAGGTGGGTGGAAAGCTCAGATAAAGCTTGTGTTGGTGAGTAAGTACATGTTCAAGAGTGTAGATAGTGCTTTAAAGTTACTTGTTGTCCTCATTTATGATATTGACTGAAATTAATTAATATACTGAAAGTCTTTAACAGCACATCTAACACATGATAAATGTTCTAGCAGACATCAAGAATATAACAGTTTGTCTCAACAATGGTGACAACTGAAAAAACCTCTAAAGATAAACGCAATGCATTCTGGGTATTATCAAAGCACAAAACTCATTAATGACTCCCAGCATGCATTGCGGCTGTAAGCTTTTCATTTGTTAGTCACCACTGTTGAGATTCATACACTGAATTTTGATGTCTGAGTCAAAGACAAAATGCAAACTTTTTAATGGTTCAAATACTTTATATATTGACAATTGCAGGAAATGTTACTTTTAAAAGTAGATTCATTGAGGCGTTTGTAACAAAAAATACAATAAGTAATTAAAGAACATCCTAGATAAAGAGTAAATACCTAATCACACTTTCATTTGATGTGCTACAAAACTATGTTTTATATAAAACAATGTCACAGCAGCACAAAGAAAACTGTAAACGTATTCATGACGGCTGAAAGAGGCCAACTAAAGCAAACACTGATCACAATAACGGTGACTTTAATACACCAATAAAACATCATGTCATGGCTGTTATGCTGCAGTCCCTGTGAAGCAGAAGTGATGATCGTCTTCAGTATTCTGACGTATTTACAAGATGAATAGTGGGTGTGCCTCATGTTTTCCACTGCGAATTGATTGGATGAATAAAAACAGGATGTTCCCGTAATTTTACGGTAGTTTGCTGGTAACCACAGCTGCCGGTATTTTTCCGTAAAAACTACGGAATTTGTATTTTCTCTTTTCTTTTCTGATATTAAATGTTTTGTGGGTCACCACTAAGCTGAAGAGTGGAGTCTGTGTTTAACTCAAGGTCAGACAAAGATATTCTGATGTCATGTTTGCATGATGCTTTGTTTAAAAGTGACTTTAATAATGAATTACAAAGAAATAAATTAAGTAAATGTAATGTTATCACTTTTATGCATTTGGACCAAGTTTTAATTTTCTATAAAGAAATGTTGTTAATATAAAAGAATCAAATGTATTAAGTTCATTCACATCTTGAAGTTTGTGCCCTGAAGTTTTAAACTGCAAGACTGTTTACGTTCTTTTCCGGTATTTTTTACGGAATTTTACTGGCAACCACAGCTGCCGGTATTTTTCCGTAAAATTGACGGAACATTTTTTACAGTGTAGCCGTATTTTCTCTGTGAAAACTACAGAAAACTACAGCATTTTTTACAGGATTTTTCCGTAAAAATAATGTAATTTTTGCTGTTAATTTTACAGACAATTTTACAGTGTTTCTCCGTATTTTTTACGGACACTTTCTGATAACAGGATTTTACTGTTAATTTCATAGGGATTTTTTACAGTGTAGGATTAATGATTTTAGTCTTGTTGTCCACTTGGGGTCAGTGTGTTACACCTCTTGTTTTGTTGAGACCACATCACTGAGTGATTCTGCTCATTCCTGCATTTATTAATGTGTATAAAAACAAATGATGTCTAGTTTTCAGCATTTATTCAGATAGTCAGTATCTAACACCTTCATTGATTAAATCTAAACATTATTAATAACTGTTATGATTGCAGATGAAGTGAAAAGTCAGGAGAGAAAATACTGTCTGTATATTAGAGTTTATTTGAACTGATCCATCACCATTACATGAATCCAACACACACAGAATTAAAGTCAACCTTCACCAGATTTCATTTTTATATTTCATTTTCATTGCTGAAAGAGCTTAAGCAGTAAACAAACACACATCACTATCAACTGTTAATAATTCACTTAAATGATATATTATCCAAAATAAGAGTCATAAGATAAGAACTCTGAATATTAACAAATCACATATGAAGCAATAAAAGTGTTCCCTGACAGCAAAAAAATCATTAAAATAATGTTAGAAAATGTTGATTTTTCAATGTTAATGGCATTGAATCCATTTGCAATTAATGTTGAATAAACATTGAACAAACATTTTCATCAGAGTTTCCTTTAGTTGAGCTCTTGACAAAGTAAAAGATGTTGCTAAACATGACAGTCAATCAATATTAAAATAAAGAATCTTCCTTAGAGAACTAATGTAAAAGTTTACAAAGATGTAAAACAAAAATATACTACGCAAGCCTATACAGGTTCTCTGTCAGACACACTTAAACATCAACACTCGTAACACAAACCTCAACAATGGTGACAATCATCAAACTAATTCAGATCAACTGCAATGCATGCTGGGAGTCATGAAAGTTTGATGCAAGTTTGTATTTGTAGTGTGCCTTTAGATGAACCCTATTCCTAAACAAAACAAAACAAAAAAGGAAAACCAGAGAATGAACAAAGGAAGAAAAATGGTTGTTTATCAGGAAGTGAAAGACTTATATCTGTTTAATATCTGTTTATTTCTCTTTTCTTCTGCAGATGAAGTTTAGTTGTTTAGATTCAGGATGGCTGATCCAGAGATAATCTCCTCCAGACTGAACCGCTCCAGATCTCACATCACGCTCACAGTCGTCCACTGCTGTTTCATTCCCCGGAGCCCAATGATCATAACACACGATCTCTCCATTCACCCAGAACCAGATCCCCACAGAGCAGGAGTGACGTAACCCCAGCCACACCTCAGCAGTCCAGGCCTGATGAACCACTGATGTCACCCAGAGCTGAATCTTCTCTGAATCAACTGAAACCAGATCCACATGATTCTCTCTGCAGTATCTCACAGCTTCAGTCCAGCTCAGATTCTTCTGGATCAATATCAGCTCATCTGAACACACAATAAACACAAACAACTGAACATGAGAACAAAACACAAACACTGAGACTGAACTGAGATCAGTTTCATCATGAAGAAACTTCTGTTGTCAAACACACACATTGACTTTTATTAACTCACCTTCATGACACACAAAAGTGTGAGAGTCACTGCAAGATACATCATGCCATTTCCCCTCCTTATTCACTTTGGTTGCTGTACAATTTTCAGAACCAGAATTATCAGGTTGACCAGAGTCCCAGTATCTGAAGGCGGAGTCAGTGTTATCTGACCACTCCCACCAGTCTCTGAACAGACCAATCCAGACAGATGTCTCAGTATTATTAATGATGTTGTGGATCAGTTGATTGTCAGTCTGGTTCCTCACACTAGTCAGATCAGTATGATACTGTCTGCAGAAACTCTGAGCTTCACTCCATGTTCTATTAGAAGTATTAATGATGTATGATTTACTGCTGTCTGTTGAAGAAAATAAAGATTCAAGTCTCATGATTTTTATTCATTCTCATTACACTTACAGTTCAGATGTCAATCTACAGGAACATATTTTCCTCTAAAATTAATACTCAACTTGTTTTGTTCCAGAACAGCATGTCATCAACACAAACTGACTACATTTACAATAAAACACACAATCACATCTAAGCATAAAACACATTAATATAAGAGAACAAGAGTCAAGAAGTCCACTGAAGGAAACACTAAACACGATGAGGGTTTTTCTTCTTATTGTTCATGTTTTCCTAGTATGAGTTTGAGTAGGTTGGAGAAATGGGCGTTCTGAAAGGTCTTGACAATTGGTTGCTGAAGCTGCTGTTTACTATACAGGCACAGATGCTTAAAAACTATCGGCCTACAGATTAACTGAAGTCAACAATTCAGAATGACTCTAGGTTTCATCCTTTTCATCATCTGTTAACCCATTTCATTCATTTACTTTAAAAACGTCTCCAATAAACGTTAAATATGAACTTAAAGTAAGAAGTGTATTTTGTCAGTTATGAAAGCATCATCACACTTTGTTTTGGTCTTACTGTAGAAGCAATGTACTTAATCCAGGACATCACTGATGAGGATAAATGTAAATGATCAGAAACAAATGACTCTTACTGTTCAAATCACACCTCTGAAATGAAGAGGTGGACAATCCTGGGGCCAAAGAGTAAAAGTCCTGCCATATTTTTGTTTCACCCATGAACTCAGCAGCTGATTTCACCAGCGGAGGAACCAAAACATTCCTTTCAAGTCAAAAGCCAAGTCTCAAGTCAAATCTCAAGTCCTCAAAGAGTTAATGTTAATGAGATGATTAAGTGAGTAATTTAATGATGATTGAGTGATGAACACCTGCTGTTAACAATCAACATCACTGAAGAAAAGAGAAACACAAGAACTACAACTGACTTCAGCCACAGCCTTGGATGACATCAGCTGAAAAAACATTTTCACCATAATTGTGGTCAGTGTTTGCTTTAGTTGTGCTCTTGAGTCATTCAGTAATAGGTTGTGGGTCTTTTTCTGTCTCTTCTCTCAACCGAATGCTGGTATGTCGTGAGCACACTGGTGTTCTCACAGACTCCCCACTTATGGTTATAAAGCACTTTAGGTGTACAGGAATACACAACCGAGCGTTATATAAATGGCTTATTTATTCAAAGATACTTGCTTCTTAAATAATTACAATATTTTTTTCATGGTAAACATTTGTTCAATGCTGAATCAAATCTTGAAGGAACTGAATAGTTTGTATTTCTGGTTTAAATCTCTCTAGGTTTATGATCTGCATTTGGATATAAAAACCTCCTAAATCAATTGCACAATAAAGCTTCAATATTGGGATCAGTCTTTTAGACATGAACATTTATCATATGAACCTCAACAGTGGTGACAATTATAAGTCATACTGCATTGCATGATGGGAGTTTTTCATGCATTGCAGCTTGAAGCATTTTGTTGAGCATCACCATTGTTGAGCTTCATATGTTGGTTCTTGATGTCTGTCTAGAAGTTTTAATTTAGCATGTGTTTTTTTGCTATTGAACTTTCTCAATGATACTTTTAGATAAACAGTTTGTTTAAACAACGAGTGTACTGGGTTCATTATGCTAAACATTAACATGATTATGATCTAAAAGAAATATCTCGCCTGTAAACATTTCAGTGTTAGATCAACTCTTCATATAAAATAAGTGAAGAATTACACACGTCACAGAACTGATCTCTCTGCTTTATAACAGTACATGAACTGATACAGTGCAAAATCTAACTATAGGGTCAAGAGTCCAACAAAAGCAAACACTGATCTCCATGATGGTGACATCATATAACCAATAAAACGTCAACATCTCAATTACAGCAGGTGTTCATCACTAATGCTCAATCATCATTTAATTACTCACTTAATGATCTCATTAACATTAACTCTTTGAGGACTTGAGACTTGCTTGTGACTTGAAAGGAATGTTTTGGTTCCTCCGCTGGTGAAATCAGCTGCTGAGTTCATGGGTGAAACAAAAATATGGCAGGACTTTTACTTTATGGCACCAGGATTGTCCGCCTCTGCTGAAATGTGCCTTTACTAGAAATTCATTTGATTTCCTCAAAGTTACACCACATTTCAATTGTTGATTCAATGATGTAAGAACACTGATAACTTCTTTTAGGATTACAACAAATAATAATGACCTCAATTTTGTGTCTATGTTGGATATGTTTTTGTTATTAGATTAGGACCCTCACTCTTTCATGTAGTATTAATATATACATTTGTTTCTCTTTTACTTTTCTCTTTTGTTAAAAGAATGCTTTTTGAACACTAATACATCTGTTTAATAATTGTATTGTAATATGGCATAAATATTTGTATTGAGCTTTATAAATTAAAAAATATAACTGCAAAAACGCATCTGTCACAATTAGTCTAATACAGCAATTCTTTACAAGTGTATGTTTTTCTGTAATTTCACTTCAAGTTCATTTAAACTAGTGACATTAAAGTTTTGTTTCATGCAAACGCTATAATTTTGATTATTAAACTAAACATTTAAATGTACTCATAATTTCTGGGTTTGTTCGGTCAGAGTATCCAGTTGTGTCTTTATAGACGTGTCCACATCCATCACACTTTGTGATCTTTAACTCAACTCTGTACTATTTTTTGGAACTTTACACTCTAAAGTGTTTTATAAGGTTTGGTGTCAGTTGGGTGTAAAACTCACTTGGTGGTGCTTCAACACACTCATAAGACACATTCAGGTATTTGTAAGTTCCAGAACAAGGATCAGTGAAAACTGCATTGTTCACAACCATAGAACAATTAGTTTCTCCATCACATCTGTGATAATAAATACAAAAAACAGCAAAAATATATAAAGATGATGTGATAATATCTGATAACTCTTTAATAATGTTTTCTGGTCTCACCGAGTGGCCACCGTTAGAGATGTGTTCAGACTGCACTGAACATTTGAGGTCTGGTTATCTGGTCTTCCAGTAGAGCAGGTCTGTCGGTCTGTAAGCCCATAATTGGCTGAAAGGACTTTAATAAATCCCTGATCTGTTGATAAAAAGTCACATTACAGACAATTGTGTTTGACAAATCTTTATTTTCTCATCATGTTATGTGGCCTTTAAATCAGTGAACATGTAAATGATGAAACTCAGAGAACTCACCACAGCTGAGAAGGAAAGTCTGTGATTGACAGATAATGAAATCCTTTGAAACACCTGAAGTCACAGATGAGAAGTGAATCAGATGTTTTCAGGGGTGGGCATGTATTTCAAATACAGAATCCTTAACCCTTAACATGTACAGGGCCTACGGTAACAAACAATAACAACAAAACTTCATGATGCAATGCATGCTGGGTAACATCCTAGTTCAAAACTCATTTATGACTCCCAGTCTGCATTGAAGCATGATGTTTTTTGTTGTTGTTGTTTTTCACCATTGTTGAGATTCAAATATTGATTCTTCATGTCTGTGTGATTCTGTGGTATAATTTTAATTTTGCATGAAATAATTTTTTCACATCAAAATAATACCACACTATTATGTTCTTTCAAGATAAATTAAACGAAATGAGGATTATTTCACAGACCAACAATATTTGATTTGATTTATATTTGCATTTGCAAAACAAATAAACTTTGAAACCATAGAGTTACAGAATGGCAAAATAAACATCAAGAGTCAAGAGCCTAACTCAAGGAAACACTGATCATCATGATGGTGAGTTTCAACTGAATTAGAACAAATATTTAGTGATGACCCGCCCATGGGCCATGTGGATATTAAGGGTTAAGTATTTGAAATGCATGCCCACCCCTGGATGTATTGATGCTACTGTGTTACATTGACTGTCTTTGTGTATTTGTTTAAATCAGAAGTGTCCAAACCTGTAGAGTTCAGCTCCAACCTGTTCATCTGACCCACATGTGTTCTGTTTCTTAACTGTGATGTTTATTATTGTTGTCTTATGATCATGTTTTGTGAAGTGAAGGTTTGCTGTCACTCACCATTGTAGCAGATGAATCCCAGATTATCTTTACACTTCTGCTGATGCCATGTTCCATTTCTCATAACAGCACAATTATTTGTGTCAGTTGATGGTTCAGTTTCCCAGTTCAGATATTTCACAGGATCACCCAGAGACCACTTCCATTTATAAACATCTGTTCTCTTCAGTCCAATCCAGATATACACCTGACTGTTATTCACAATCTTCTTCAGCTCGTTCATGTCATTGATGTTGTTGACTGTGGCCAGATCTGTGTAGTTCTCTCTGCAGTATCTCTGAGCTTCAGTCCAGGTCTTATTAATGTTTATATAGTGATAGCGGCGCTGAATGCCTTCAGATAATGAACAGAGAGCTGAAAGAGAGAGTTTTTATTCAAACACATTCACTCAGAGCTGATCTAAGCAGGAGTGTGCTGACACCACACAATCATCATTTACTGACACAGAGTTTGTAATGAAGAAGCAGATTCTGACAGATTTTAGTCTGTTATTGTCTCACAGAGATGAGCGCTCGAGTCGGCGACTTGGAATCAAATCACATTTACTTAAAAATAAAACAGAAAACAAGAAAAATAAGTCAACTCATGCAGTAAGATTTCTGAGCTGGTAATAAAATTATAATAAAATATTTTATTTTTTCCATTCCATTCCATTTTCTACCGCTTATCCGAACTACCTCGGGTCACGGGGAGCCTGCGCCTATCTCGGGAGTCATTGGGCATCAAGGCATGATACACCCTGGATGGAGACACACTCACACACACACACACACTCACTCATTCACTCACGCACTCACACCCTACGGACAATTTTTTCCAGAGATACCAATCAACCTACCATGCATGTCTTTGGACCAGGGGAGGAAACCGGAGTACCCGGAGGAAACCCCCGAGGCACGGGGAGAACATGCAAACTCCACACACAAGTCAGAAGCAGGAATCGAACCCCCAACCTTGGAGGTGTGAGGCGAACGTGCTAACCACTAAGCCACCTATTTTTTTTTTTAACCAACTTAATTTTTTTAAAGTGTGCAATATATTCTGTGCTGTTTGATTTCAATCTCTAATCTATTCAACTCATATCAATTAGATTTTATTCTACTTTCTCATCTTTACTTCACCATCATTAGCAATAATAACTCTTTATTGTGCACTTAGACCTGAACATTGAAATCCCGAAACTCAATCATGAGGACATTTCGAAACCCTTGTTTGTTAACTCATTCGCCACCAGCCTCTTTAAAAAAAAGTTGCCAGCCTACGCCAGCGATTTTAAACATTTTCACCCAATTTTAATTGCTCACAGTAAATTTTTTGTAAATAAAAGATCACTGAACAATATGTCAAATGAAAGAACAGAGTCTCAGCTTTTAAACAAAAGAAACCGTATTCTTCTATCTTCATTTGTTCGTTTTTTATCACTCCATAGATGTGGGTAGGTTTCTTCAGAAATTCATCACTCTGATTAAACAGTTGAGATAATTAAAGTTTTTTGTCAAAGATTCCGTATAAAACATATACGTTCTAGGTTCTGGGATTCTGTACTTTTTCCTCAAAGGTGTGTAATAGCGCCACCTGCTGTACAACAGTACAAACACTGATCTCCATAATAACTCGTCAATGGCAGTGAATACCAAATATTTTGTCTATTCAACAAAAAAGTTTTTATTTACAAGTTTGGACCATTTTTTTCACTATAAGCAATATAATGCACTGACTTTATCTACTACAAATATTTTACAGCGTGATTCGTTGATATTTAAAAAAACATTTGAGTCTTTTATCCCTAACTGCTTCTACCTCTAAGAATAAAATGTGTTTTGTTTTATTTCCTAATAGTGTCCCATCACTCTAAAAAACAATGGGTTATTTACATTATTGTAAAACACAAATGTGTTCATTTTGACCCAGTCTATGCTGGGTTGTTTAACTCATTGTCTGGTCAAATCTAAACATTTGTGGGTTAATTTAAACCAAGCAGTTGAGTTTATCCATTTCTGATGCAACGATGAGTTGAAATAAACCATCATTTTTTATGTTTTTTCTTTTTTTTTGACATACAGAGACGTTTTGGAGAAGGTTGATTTGGGCTTATTTGCTTTTTCTAGTAAGTGTTGAATAGTAAAACTCCTGGTTTAAATAATATATTTTGAATATATTTGATAAAAAACTGTTGATTTATCAATTTTTAAGGTATAGAATCAATATCAATTTAAAATGAAAATAATGAAGACAAAATCCAGTGGGATGAAGTGATGATGGTTATTTCTTAGATGTGATGTCATCAATATGAAATCACTTAACAACTGCTCTTAAAGGGACAATTCTGTTATTATTCACTCACCCTCAGATTACTCTAAATGACATATTGTGAAAAAAAATCACAGATAACAACAGTAAGATAACAAAAGTCGCTGTTAAAGCAATGTATGTTATTTACAGCAATAATTTGACATTAAATCGATCTGAATGTATTTATTAGTAGACATCATTACTCCACCACATGTGTGACGTCATCAACTAGATTACTGAACCAACTTGATTCAAACGATTGATCTCTTACAGAATAACTACGACTTGGGAAACAGTCTTAACTACATTGTTCATTTCCCCATCATAGTCTCAACTAACCAATAATGAACCCTCAGGGTCCTCTAGACCCTCAGAGATGAACAAAAATGAGGTAAAATATTTTAAAACTGGCAGATATTATTTTTAATAAAAATAAAGTCTTTTTTCCATTAGAACAGGTCTGTTTGACCTCCTGCAGCGCTGCTCAGTGTTTGACTGTAAAGTATCATGAGAGTAGTTAGAGAGAACGGAGCAGTCTGCTCTTGTGATACTGTGATGTCATCCGCTGAACAGTCACTGCTCTGACGTAGAGGTCTAGCTATGAATGAAACATGAATAAAGTCATTGTAAATCAATAAGAGATTCATTTTGAGTGACAGTAAAACTAAACAATCGTATGGTCTTTCTAAACAGGGACTTTGTTTTCACTAACTTTATGACACATTTCTGCTCTCTGTGGACCGCCAGCCTCATGGTAACATTATGGAAAAAAGTAAAAGCTCAAAAACTTTATTCTGGTTGTTGTATGTTTTGTAATGTTATGTGTTTAGCTTTAAGACGAGTCATTATTTCCTGCATAATAATATAATTTTTAAGTTGATCACGATGTGTTGTAGGTACATCGAGGTAAAAGGCACACCTTCAGAAGAAATGTGCTTTTCACCAGAGGTGGACAATCCTGGGGCCAAAGAGTAAAAGTCCTGCCATATTTTTGTTTCACCCATGAACTCAGCAGCTGATTTCACCAGCGGAGGAACCAAAACATTCCTTTCAAGTCACAAGCAAGTGTCAAGTCCTCAAAGAGTTAAAGTTAATGAGATCATTAAGTGAGTAATTAAATGATGATTGAGCATTAGTGATGAACACCTGCTGTTATTGAGATGTGGATGTTTTATTGGTTAAATGATGTCACCATCATGGAGATCAGTGTTTGCTTTTGTTGGACTCTTGAACCTATAGTTAGATTTTTCACTGTATCAGTTCATGTACTGTTATTAAGCAGAGAGATCAGTTCTGTGAAGTGTGTAATTCTTCACTTATTTTATATGATAAGTTGATCTAACACTTGATCTAATGTTTACAGGCGAGATATTTCTTTTAGATCATAATCATGTTAATGTTTAGCATAATGAACCCAGTACACTCGTTGTTTAAACAAACTGTTTATCTAAAAGTACCATTGAGAAAGTTCAATAACAAAAAAACACATACTAAAATAAAACTTCTAGACAGACATCAAGAACAAGCATATGAAGCTCAACAATGGTGACGCTCAACAAAATGCTTCAAGCTGCAATGCATGAAAAACTCCCATCATGCAATGCAGTATGACTTATAATTGTCACCACTGTTGAGGTTCAAATGATAAATGTTCATGTCTAAAAGACTGAATATTGAAGCTTTATTGTGCCATTGATTTAGGAGGTTTTTATATCCAAATTCAGATTAAAACCCAGAGAGATTTAAACCAGAAATACAAACTATTCTGTTCCTTCAATATTTGATTTAGCATTGAACAAATGTTTGCCATGAAAAAAATATTGTAATTATTTAAGCAAGTATCTTTGAATAAATAAGCCATTTATATAGCGCTCGGTTGTGTATTCCTGTACACCTAAAGTGCTTTATAACCATAAGTGGGGAGTCTGTGAGACCACCAGCGCGCTCACGACATACCAGCATTCGGTTGAGAGAAGAGACAGAAAGAGACCCACAACCTATTACTGAACGACTCAAGAGCACAACTAAAGCAAACACTGACCACAATTATGGTGAAAATGTTTTTTTTTTCAGCTGATGTCATCCAAGGCTGTGGCTGAAGTCAGTTGTAGTTCTTGTGTTTCTCTTTTCTTCAGTGATGTTGATTGTTAACAGCAGGTGTTCATCACTCAATCATCATTAAATTACTCACTTAATCATCTCATTAACATTAACTCTTTGAGGACTTGAGACTTGACTTGAGACTTGCTTGTGACTTGAAAGGAATGTTTTGGTTCCTCCGCTGGTGAAATCAGCTGCTGAGTTCATGGGTGAAACAAAAATATGGCAGGACTTTTACTTTATGGCCCCAGGATTGTCCGCCTCTGCTTTTCACTACACACATAATGTATGATTGAAGAAAAATATATATGTTTGTATTTAAATGTATGGAGCGACAGATTCTGTGTGAAAATAAATCATAAGGGGTCAATTGTGTTTAAAAATCATATATATGTACATTTACATTACAGTAGGTGAATACAGTATTGATACAAATACTTATAAAACAATATGACTTTAACAATGTTTAAGCAAATACTTTTACAAAATAATCACTTTAGCAAAGTTTGTACTATTTTTTGTTGATTATAATGAATAAAACAAGGATATTTTGTTCAATAAATATACTGTCATTAAAATATGTTAATATCACAATATATAAAAAAACAGAAAAAAGAAGATTTTTGAAAGTTAAAGATTTACAGTAGTAACAATAAATTATTTTAGAAATATAATGTTTTCGTGATAAATATGGGGATTATCTCTAAAGTAGAAAAATTAATATGAGGTTTACTCTCTGAATCTAATCATGTCAGCCAGCTGTTGTCTGTAATGTTCATTTATTGTGAGGGGGGAGTAAGTTGGTATCAAAGGACCTTCGCTCGGAACAAACAACACTATAAGTTCAGAAATCAATGAACAGATATCAAGAATCCGTGTATGAAACTCATCAATGGTGACAATCAACAAATGAACACTTCATGCTGCAGTGTATGCTGGGTAACATCATAGGACAAAACTGATTCATGACTCCCATCATGCATTGCAGTTGATCAGAATTGGTTTGATGATTGTCACCATTGATGAGGTTTTTATGATGAGTGTTGAACTCTAAGTGTGTCAACAGAATAGTACTACAAAGTACTTTTACATGAATGAACAAGAACCTTTGTATGAAATATGAAAGCTTAATATATTTCATAGCAGTTTCTTCTATTTTTTTTTAAACAATAACTATTTAAACAGCACTTCTTCTGTAATGTACTCATTGTGTTACACAATATTCACAAATCAACAACACAAAGGTTACATTTTTTTGTGTGATTTCATAATGGTTATATCATCATTTCAAAATCATCACCATCATATGATCCCACTGGATCCTAGTTCTCTTTTCCACAACAAACATATTTCAATATACATGGATGGCCAATGAACACCTAACATTAAAACACTGATCACTATAATGGTGGTTTGTTGAAATAAAAAAAAAACGACATTAACCTTCTAAGCGGCAAAGTCGCAGAATTGCGACAAGATGTCATACTTAATGAAATAGGCTGTAGATCCTAATATGGTGTAATATCTCATTTGTGTCGCATATCACTAGATGTCAGACATGTGCCACTTCGATTCTAGACCAAAATGACGTCATGTTCCTATTCAAAGTGTTCGAGCAAATAGCAGAGCAAGTGAGCTATAGTGTCATTGAAGCGGGAGCAGTTCAGTTCAGAGCATCAGAGTAAATTGTGAGATTTGTGAGAGAAAATTGGCAAATTGCTAATAAAAGGTTGTAGTGTGAGGATCTGTTGCGAATGTTATTCGCCGATTCTGACTCTGAAGGGGAATATATGCCTTTTGGAAATCACGATCGGTCGTGTGATGACCGCTCTTCTCCCGGTATATCTGTGAGTGATGGTGCCGCCGTGCAAGGCGTGAATGTTCACTAAGCACACAGCAAAACCTCCAGTGTTAAATGAACACTTTTAGTATTTATATTAGTCTCTCTCAGAATGTTAAAAGTATCTTTTTTTAAGAAGGGGGACCGAAGGGTGTGCCCCAACTATCGGGGATCACACTTCTCAGCCTCCCCGGGAAAGTCTTTATACCCTCTCCAGGGTGCTGGAGGGTTCATGGGAGTTTGCCCAACCAATCCACATGTGTTTTGTGGATTTGGAGAAGGAATCCGACTGTGTCCCTCGCGGCATCTTTTGGAGGGTGCTCTGGGAGTATGGGATTCGGCACCCTTTGCTAAGGGCTATCCGGTCCCTGTAAGACCGGAGCAGGAGCTTGGTTCGCATTGCCGGCAGTAAGTCAGACTTGTTCCCGGTGCATGTTGGACTCTGGCAGGGCTGCCCTTTGTCGCCGGTTCTGTTCATAATTTTTATGGACAAAATTTCTAGGCGTAGCCAGGGGCCGGAGGGCATTGGGTTTGGGGACCACATGATTTCATCTCTGCTCTTTGCGAATGATGTTGTCGTGCTGGCCCCATCAGACCAGGACCTCCAGAATGCACTGGGACAGTTTGCAGCCAAGCGTGAAGTGGCTGAGATGAGAATCAGCACCTCCAAAACCGAGACCATGGTTCTCAGTCAGAAAAGGTTGGCTTGCCCACTTCAGGTGGGTGGAGAGTCCCTGCCTCAGTTGGAGGAGTTCAAGTATCTGGGGGTCTTGTTCACGAGTGAGGGAAGGATGGTACGGGAGATTGACAGACGGATTGGTGCAGCTTCTGCAGTAATGCGGTCACTGTACCGGTCTGTCGTGGTGAAGAAGGAGCTGAGCCGCAAGGCGAAGCTCTCGATTTACCGGTCAATCTACGTTCCCACTCTCACCTATGGTCATGAGCTGTGGGTCATGACCGAAAGGACAAGATCCCGGATACAGGCGGCCGAAATGAGCTTTCTCCGCAGGGTGGCTGGGCGATCCCTTAGAGAGAGGGTGAGAAGCTCGGTCACTCGGGAGGAGCTCAGAGTAGATCCGCTGCTCCTCCACTGCTCCTCCACATCACTAATAACTCAATCATCACTATAATAATAATGAAACTCATTATAAATTCTGTCAAACTGGAGCACAGAAAGGTGTTGGTTTTGTGATAAATCTGGGCCAGAATTGAAATGAACGGTTGTTTATATTTGGTTCAGTTCTGCTTTATTTGTTTTGATGTTTTACATGTGGCATAGCTTTGGCATGCCTGTGGCCCAAATCTGGCAAACAGGAGCGGACCGCACAAGTGCCATCATTCCACGCCATATGTGGGCCAGATGAGTAAAGTATGGGGAGTAAAGTGTGGGCCAGATTTGGGCCGCAAAAATTTGCTATCTGGGTTAAAATGCAATCAAGTTCAAACATCAATTCAATATCTACGATTTCCTGAATATTATGAAATTCAAGATGGCCACCCCTGATGTTGTCATAATATGTAAATTAGATGAGAATATTTACACCCCATATAAACTTTCAGTCATGCCCAACATTTTTCTATTTACAGAAGATCTATATCTTTAAGCCCTTAATGCCACAAGCTTTTGAATCTTGATGTCAAAATCCAGCCAAACCCTGAAGCCTAAAGTTTATACCTATTCACTGCCATTAACTTTGACAAATCAACCATTTTTAACATTGATTCAATGGCTGCTTGCTATCTGGGCAATAAACAGTCTGTCTGCATTCAGACCATTTAACTCAACAATCTTACACAATTCATTTACTTCCATTTGAAAACTGAAAGTTGTCTGAAAAAACATTGAAACTAGTTTAAACTTTGTCCAGAGGTCCCTGAATATTAGATGTTCAGAAGATGTTATAAATAGAAGAAGAAAAACCTTTCACTTTTGATCCCTCAAGGGCCATCTATTCAACATCAACACAGACGCAGAAAAGACGTCTTTTGGACACATATCCTTAGCTTGTTGGTGTGTGTGACGAGTCTCCCTTACCGCAATCAGGGTTGCCATAGAAACAGAGGGTTGCAACGAGGCGCAGCTGCCGGTCGTCGGAGATTGATGAGAGGCAGCATAAAAGCCAGACCAACCAAAGGCATGGTGAGCTATGACTCCATAGCATGAGTTACCTGACGTGTCTCTCCCGTTCTCTCAAACAGGTTCTGACGACTGACGACCGGCAGCAAGCCTGGAACACTGGAACACGGGATACAGCACGAGGGAACACCAGATCGTCACCCCATCTGCGAGCACATCACACCCCACCACCTCCCGGACCGAAAGCACGAAGTCATGGACACTTGGGAAAACCCCACGGCCACGGGAGAACTAATTCATTTAATTAAAATCCCCTCCGGGGTGTGTGTTTTTGAGATCTGGTGTACGTGTCGTTTCTCCACTCGCCACAATGTGATATATTTAATAAAGTAATTATTACAAAATGCCTCTTTCTCTTCAATATAACAGTTATTAATAGACAGACAGATAACTCTGGTGTCAATTCTCCTGACATTTAAATCAAACATAAAAGCAGAAACACAAACTCACCAATGACAAGAAGACTGAAATATAGAATCTGAGCCATTTCTGAGGAAGAAACACATTGAAAAGCTCAAATGTTAAACTTCTGTTTGTTCACAATTTTGGTGTCAGAAATGAATTAAATTGCAACATTTAAAATCAAATCAATCTGTGAGTAAGACATAAAAGTTTAAATCTATAAATGTCAATGAAGTTAAAAGTCAACATTTCCATCACTTAGTGTATTTCTACAGAAAGTCAGTTTCTTGATAAAGTTTCATTAGAAGTTATTTTTAGATACAATGTTTATAAAACAGAGTCATATCAAAAGGATAATATTAATAGAAATGAGAATGTAAATAGTTCTTACTTTTCATCTCTTGTGTGTTTCTCTCCTGAATCTGCTGCTGTTTCTCTCTCTCTCTTTGTGTTTATATGTCATTATATTACATCTGATCTTCAGCACCTCCCATCATTTGGGTTTTTCTGTAGGAAGACTTATTTTCATATTTTACAACCTGCTTATTTGTATAATAGTTTACCTACTGTCCTGTTGTCTATTATGTAATGGAAGAACTGAAATGAGAAGAAACAAGGTGTGCGTTCTCTTATTTGAATGCGTGATGCGTGTTAGCCAGCGAATACAAGATAACAGACACAGCTGAGGTTGATGTGGTGTATTTCTTAAATACATATATTTAAAACTGCAGACTTATAGATTTTAGGTCATATTTGAGGAAGGAGGTCAAACTCAAGAGCGGGTACGGCTCTGTGTGAAAACTGATGTGTGGCATGAGAGGGTGAGTCCAATGAGTGAGTCTTACCAATTCCACTACAAGGCTGCTTAAGAAAGATTGGATCAGAGGAAAGGATCAACAGACGGTAGACAAAGAGCTTGCCACTGTTGCTGAGAGAAGTAGCCTCTGGTTAAAACAGAAGGACGCAATATGGGCTGCCAAATGACCACTTAATAAAATGGTGTTGTATGTTGGAATGTTATGCCATGCGGGGGGAAACTGAGCATGCATTAACGGTGCCAGTGGGGCTATAACAGCCTCAACCTACGGGTTGGCGCATATAACACCTAGTCCTATTAAGCAAATCTTTTACTTCATATGTTGTAAATCAACAGGTCAAATACACAAATTAAACTGAAGTTGTCAGATGTGCACTTTAGCCTCATTCAATGTTTCATAAGACACCCTCAGCCAATGGAGACTCACTGCAGGATGATCAGACCTGGGTGTGTGTCGCATTGTTACAATCTCACACAGGGCCGTACCTGCTCTTGAGTTTGACCTCCTTCCTCAAATATGACCTAAAATCTATAATTTTGTTGTTTTAAATATATATGTTTAAGAAATACACCACATCAACCTCAGCTGTGTCGTTATCTTGTATTCGATGGCTGACACACATCACACATGCAAATAAGAGAACGCACACCTTGTTTCCATTACATAATAGACAACAGGACAGTAGGTAAACTATTATACAAATAAGCAGGTTGTAAAATATGAAAATAAGTCTTTCTACAGAAAAACCCAAATGATGGGAGGTGCTGAAGATCAGATGTAATATAATGACACATAAACACACAGAGAGAGAGAAACAGCAGCAGATTCAGGAGAGAAACACACAAGAGATGAAAAGTAAGAACTATTTACATTCTCATTTCTATTAATATTATCCTTTTGATATGACTCTGTTTTATAAACATTGTATCTAAAAATAACTTCTAATGAAACTTTATCAAGAAACTGACTTTCTGTAGAAATACACTAAGTGATGGAAATGTTGACTTTTAACTTCATTGACATTTATAGATTTAAACTTTTATGTCATACAGATTGATTTGATTTACAATTTGGCAATTTAATTTGTTTCTGACACCAAACTTGTGAACAAACAGAAGTTTAACATTTGAGCTTTTCAATGTGTTTCTTCCTCAGAAATGGCTCAGATTCTATATTTCAGTCTTCTTGTCATTGGTGAGTTTGTGTTTCTGCTTTTATGTTTGATTTAAATGTCAGGAGAATTGACACCAGAGTTATCTGTCTGTCTATTAATAACTGTTCTATTGAAGAAAAAGAGGCATTTTGTAATAATTACTTTATGAAATATATCACACCAACAATCTAAGGCGATGTGTCCAAAAGACGTCTTTTCTGCGTCTGTGTTGATGTTGAATAGATGTCCCTTGAGGGATCAAAAGTGAAAGGTTTTACTTCTTCTATTTATGACATCTTCTGAACGCCTAATATTGAGGGACCTCTGGACAAAGTTTAAACTAGTTTCAATGGTTTTTCAGACAAGACTCAGTTTACAATTAGAAAAATGTTGGGCATGACTGAAAGTTTATATGAGGTGTAAAAATACTCATCTAATTTGCATATTATGACAACATCAGGGGCAGCCATCTTGAATTTCATAATATTCAGGAAATAATAGATATTGAATTGATATTTAAACTTATTTACATGTTGTTGTTCATTCCAAATGATCAGGAAAAGAGGAAATCAGCAGTAAAACTATTAGTAACTAGAGTAAATTATTATTATAATACTGTGCCATAGTGAAATGCATGTGTCCGATTTTTTGATCAGTTGACCAGCTATCTGCCCATTCAGCTGTCTCTACCTCAAGCAACAGCTCTCCTATGGACACTACGACCACGTTCAACCCTGCCACCCACATCTCCCCCATCTCCTTTAGCCAAAGGCTCGAAACAATCGCTCGTTTGTGCTCAGTGAACATTCATGCCTTGCACGGCGGCACCATTGCGCTTCACAGATATACCGGGAGAAGCACGGTCATTAGATGACCGATCGTGATTTTCAAAAGGCAAATATATTAACAACACTTCTTTATATAAAATGAAAACCTGATCCAAATTAATAAAAGTGAAAACATAACATTTACTTAATATATTTCCTTGTAAGTCATTATTAACAAAATCAAAGTCACATTAAAACAAAGCAATATGCAGCATGACATCAGCATCTCATTGCCTGACAGATTCCACACTTCAGCTTAGTGGTGACCCACAAACCATTTAATATCAGAAAAGAAAAGAAAAGAAAAGAGAAAATACAAATTCCGTAGTTTTTACGGAAAAATACCGGCAGCTGTGGTTGCCAGCAAACTACCGTAAAATTACGGGAACATCCTGTTTTTATTCATCCAATCAATTCACAGTAGAAAACATGAGCCACACCCACTATTCATCTTGTAAATACGTCAGAATACTGAAGACGATCATCACTTCTGCTTCACAGGGACTGCAGCAAAACAGCCATGACTTGATGCTTTATTGGTTTATTTAAAGTCACCGTTTTTGTGATCAGGGTTTGCTTTAGTTGGCCTCTTTCATCCTTCTTATGTAAAATTCCAGTTTTCTTTGGGCTGCTATAACAGTGTTTTATATAAAATAAAAAAATAGCTTTATAGCAAATAACATCAAAAGAAAAATATTCTTTTATAAGCTTTTTCTCTGATGTTGTTTAATTTCTCATTGGGTTTTTGTTACAATAGTCTGAGAGAATTTACATTCAACATTCACATTTCCTGCAACAATCAATATAAAGAGTTTTTGAACAGTTAAAAGGTTAATATTTGGTCTTTGACTTTTCGACATACCTCCGCCAACATTCTCGCCCATGTGATCTGATTAGTTAAATAGATTTGAGTGAACTAACATTCAGCCAATCACAAGTGAGTGTTATGCAGAGGCGGACAATCCTGGGGCCAAAGAGTAAAAGTCCTGCCATATTTTTGTTTCACCCATGAACTCAGCAGCTGATTTCACCAGCGGAGGAACCAGAACATTCCTTTCAAGTCACAAGCCAAGTCTCAAGTCAAATCTCAAGTCCTCAAAGTGTTAAAGTTAATGAGATGATTAAGTGAGTAATTTAATGATGATTGAGTGATGAACACCTGCTGTTAACAATCAACATCACTGAAGAAAAGAGAAACACAAGAACTACAACTGACTTCAGCCACAGCCTTGGATGACATCAGCTGAAAAAAAAAACATTTTCACCATAATTGTGGTCAGTGTTTGCTTTAGTTGTGCTCTTGAGTCGTTCATTAATAGGTTGTGGGTCTTTTTCTGTCTCTTCTCTCAACCGAATGCTGGTATGTCGTGAGCGCGCTGGTGGTCTCACAGACTCCCCACTTATGGTTATAAAGCACTTTAGGTGTACAGGAATACACAACCGAGCGTTATATAAATGGCTTATTTATTCAAAGATACTTGCTTCTTAAATAATTACAATATTTTTTTCATGGCAAACATTTGTTCAATGCTGAATCAAATCTTGAAGGAACAGAAAAGTTTGTATTTCTGGTTTAAATCTCTCTAGGTTTATGATCTGCATTTGGATATAAAAACCTCCTAAATCAATGGCACAATAAAGCTTCAATATTGGGATCAGTCTTTTAGACATGAACATTTATCATATGAACCTCAACAGTGGTGACAATTATAAGTCATACTGCATTGCATGATGGGAGTTTTTCATGCATTGCAGCTTGAAGCATTTTGTTGAGCGTCACCATTGTTGAGCTTCATATGTTGGTTCTTGATGTCTGTCTAGAAGTTTTAATTTAGCATGTGTTTTTTTGCTATTGAATTTTCTCAATGATACTTTTAGATAAACAGTTTGTTTAAACACCGAGTGTACTGGGTTCATTATGATAAACATTAACATGATTATGATCTAAAAGAAATATCTCGCCTGTAAACATTTCAGTGTTAGATCAACTCATCATCTAAAATAAGTGAAGAATTACACACTTCACAGAACTGATCTCTCTGCTTTATAACAGTACATGAACTGATACAGTGCTAAATCTAACTATAGGGTCAAGAGTCCAACAAAAGCAAACACTGATCTCCATGATGGTGACATCATTTAACCAATAAAACGTCAACATCTCAATTACAGCAGGTGTTCATCACTAATGCTCAATCATCATTTAATTACTCACTTAATGATCTCATTAACATTAACTCTTTGAGGACTTGAGATTTGCTTGTGACTTGCTTGTGACTTGAAAGAAATGTTTTGGTTCCTCCGCTGATGAAATCAGCTTCTGAGTTCATGGTTGAAACAAAAATATGGCAGGACTTTTACTCTTTGGCCCCAGGATTGTCCGCCTCTGGTGTTATGAGGCCAGAAAGTCTTTGGTGTACACTTTAAGCTTCAAACACATCGAAGCAGGAACTGTGCAGAGCGCATCCGTGTAGCAACGACAAAAAATACGGGTTTGAGCACTGATTAATAAAGATATATAAACATGACAAACGGTCAGAAATAAGATTGTAGATCTTGTATCAGTGGGCAGATCATTCCACATAGGTGGAACAGATCCGGAGAAGGTGCGCGAGAGAGATTTTTTACCTTTATGGGATGGCACCACAAGACGTTGTTCATTTGCAGAGCGTAGGGATCTTGCGGGTACATATGTCCTCATTAGCGATTTAAGATAAGGTGGTGCCCAACCAGTAGTGGTCTTGTAGGCCAGGAGCAGAGTCTTGAATTTGATGCGAGAGACTACGGGAAGCCAATGTAGCTTAATGAGTAGAGGAGTGACGTGTGCTCTCTTTGGTTCATTAAAGATAACTCTTGCTGCAGCATTCTGGATAAAACTGAACTTCTATGTAATATATCAAATATTCCCTTCAGGTTCATTTGATTAATAATGTTGCATCAAATGTATTAAATTGTTACTTGAGAAAATGTTGGATCCATGGCATAAAACAAGAAATGTAACATTACAACAGAAAGCAGTTGCCCTTTAACAACAATAGGACTAATTGTTAAAAATACTTGATGAAGAGTTGTTTTTTGTGTTCTTTTTTTTTACAAAAGTGTCATGTTAATGTGTAATTCTATAAAATAATATATGGCTCATGGCTGAGTTTCATTCTTATAAATATTTTAATAAATAAATCTTTTAATGAGTGGATTCTTGCGTGTGGGTAGGTGGGTGGATGGGGGGCACCTCGGGGCTGTTGCCCAGGGTAACCATGAGGTCTTAAAACGCCTCTGGATCCAACATATTCTCAAGTAACAATTTAATACATTTGATGCAACATTATTAATCAAATGAACCTGAAGGGAATATTTGATATATTACATAGAAGTTCTGTTTTATGCCCTGAACTTCTGGAACACTGAATCCAGAACACTTACGGTGTCTTTCTGCTAATGCATTAAATGCATAACCAAATAGATATAGAATATTATATGATATCTCCAAATCGGTTACTATATTTGAAAATAAAATGCTGAAATAATCTAAAATCATCACTTTGATCATTTATGAGTGTGAAGCTGACCTCATGCACTATGTTGCATGTTGCGCTGCCATCTTGGGAGATTCATACTCCACTAATATTATTGTTTTGATATGTACCGTAACTTGTAATAAATATTATTTTAGAATAAAGCTAACTTAAGACACCACTCAAAATTTTTATGTAATCAATTCAGTACTATTTTGACAAAACAATTTTGAGTGTACGACATGCATTAGGACCACATGAACTAGATGGATGTTGGCCTGTTTTGTCTGAATGACGTGATAGTTAAACTGACTAGGATGTTTATATGTAGCCTACAAAGCATCCTAACGCCCCCTTCATTTCTAATATACATTTGATTAATAACTATCCCACCGCGTAAGCCTATACCTGATTGGTTGACTTCTTTATGAAGTAAGTTGACTTCTTTATGAAGCAAGAGTACCAAAGGATGCGTGAACGCATGGCAGGCATTTTGAGTGCGCACACACTCACTGAGCGACAGCAGATAACATTCATAAGAGAGCATTAGTTCAGTCCAGGTTTTTGCATGAGCAAAGAAAATCGGCCTGAGAGCGGAGAGATTCGCGCGCTTCTATTGCATAAATGCGCTCTCGCTTCGTAATAATGCGCTCGTGACATTTGTCATTAAAATAACACAATATCTAACTACTCTCACGATACTTTACAGTCAAACACTGAGCAGCGCTGCAGGAGGTCAAACAGACCTGTTCTAATGGAGAAAATACATTTATTTTCATTAAAAACAATATCTGCCAGTTTTAAAATATTTACCTCAGTTTTGTTCATGTCTGAGGGTCTAGAGGACCCTGAGGGTTCATTATTGGTTAGTTGAGACTATGATGTCATAGCACTGGATTATCACAAAACACTCACACATTAATCACACAGCAGTTAAAGGGATAGTTCACCCCAAATATTAGAATTATTTCATTTACTCGCCCTTAATCCAAACCTGTATGAATTTCATGGTTCTTCTAAGCACAAATTAAAATATTTGTAAGAATGTCAGTTATCAAAGAGGGACGAGTTTCCGGACGCTTTCCATATTCAAATATTTCATTAGTATTATTATTATTATTTTATTACCAGCTCAGTGAGATATCTACCGTGTTTACATTTGAATAAATTACTGTCATATTGATCTTGTAATTACATTAAAACATCTGGGAGTTTGATTACATTTTTCAGTCTCCAAAGCTTCTTTAAAAAAGAAAATACTCCGAATTTAGACACACAGACATGAAGATTCCGTTTATGAATCTCAACAATGGTGAGAATAAACAAAAGAAAACTTCATGCTGTGATGCATGCTGGGTAACATCATAGCACAAAACGAATTAATAATTCCCAGCATGCATTGCGGTTGATCCACTAATCTGAGTTAGTTGGTTGTTTCTCACCATTGCTGAGATTCATACATTGATTCTTGATATCTGTGTGATTCTAAAATGTTGTTTGATAAAAATACATCCGTTTTTCCCAAATCTTTAAAGATATCTAAGAACAGTCATATTTCCTGATTTTATAATGTCCTTTCAGGATCTTTAGCATAGCACTCAACCTAAATGAGTACTGAATTAAACTATAACATAACTGAGGTTTTACCAATACCATTTGGTTAGGTTCATATTTGTTCTGCCATGACAAGTGAACTTTATGAGCACCCAGTTTCAGCAGTTCAAACATACATTTGTTCAGGGGTCAAGATCCCAACCCAAGGAAACACTGATCACCATGATGGTAACATTCTTAAAACGCTTAAAACATTTTTTTACGTATTCAAACATGTGAAAAACCTCCAATGAACGTTCTTATAACATTTTTTTGTTAGCTGGGTTGTATTTCAGGTTGTAGTTGTTATGTTTCTCTGGGTAAATACTTTTTTTGTAGTTTTTGTTGAACTTTTCTGCAGTGACGCTGTTTGTTAACAGCAGATGTTCATCACTAATAACTCAATCATCACTATAATAATAATGAAACTCAATACAAATTCTGTCAAACTTGACCACAGAAAGGTGTTGGTTTTGGGATAAATCTGGGCTAGAATTGAAATGAACTGTTGTTTATATTTGGTTCAGTTCTGCTTTATTTGTTTTGATGTTTGACATGTGGCATAGCTTTGGCATGCCTGTGGCCCAAATCTGGCAAACAGGAGTGGACCGCACAAGTCCCATCATTCCACGCCATATGTGGGCCAGATGAGTAAAGTATGGGGAGTAAGGTGTGGGCCAGATTTGGGCCGCAAAAATTCGCTATCTGGGTTAGCTCAACTTGATTTTGTTGCGTTTGTATTAAGTAATAATAAAGTGTTTATTATACTTAAAAAAGGCTGCAAGTTGATTCAACTTAAAAAGTTCAATGCAGCCACTTGCCTCATTTTTTATAAGTTAGATCGAGGTATTACTTTTTACAGTGCAGCCCACTCCTGCTTAGATCAGCTCTGAGTGAATGTGTTTGAATAAAAACTCTCTCTTTCAGCTCTCTGTTCATTATCTGAAGGCATTCAGCGCCGCTATCACTATATAAACATGACGATGACCTGGACTGAAGCTCAGACATACTGCAGAGAGAAATACACAGATCTGGCCACAGTCAACAACATCAATGACATGAACGAGCTGAAGAAGACTGTGAATAACAAACCTAAGTATGTCTGGATTGGACTGAAGAGAACAGATGTGTATAACTGGAGGTGGTCTCTGGGTGATCCTGTGAAATATCTGAACTGGGAAACTGAACCATCAAATGATACAAATAATTGTGCTTTTATGAGAAATGGAAAATGGCATCGGCAGATGTGTAAAGGTAATCTGGGATTCATCTGCTACAATGGTGAGTGACAGCAAACCATCACTTCACAAAACATGATCATAAGACAACAATAATAAACATCACAGTTAAGAAACAGAACACATGTGGGTCAGATGAACAGGTTGGAGCTGAACTCTACAGGATTGGACACTTCTGATTTAAGCAAATACACAAAGACAGTCAATGTAACACAGTAGCATCATTACATCTGATTCACTTCTCATCTCTGACTTCAGGTGTTTCAAAGGATTTCATTATCTGTGAATTACAGACTTTCCTTCTCAGCTGTGGTGAGTTCTCTGAGTTTCATCATTTACATGTTCACTGATTTAAAGGCCACATAACATGATGAGAAAATAAAGATTTGTCAAACACAATTGTCTGTAATGTGACTTTTTATCAACAGATCAGGGAACTATTAAAGTCCTTTCAGCCAATTATGGGCGTACAGACCGACAGACCTGCTCTACTGGAAGACCAGATAACCAGATCTCAAATGTTCAGTGCAGTCTGAACACATCTCTAACGGTGGCCACTCGGTGAGAACAGAAAACATTATTAAAGAGTTATCAGATATTATCAGATCATCTTTATATATTTTTGCTGTTCTTTGTATTTATTGTCACAGATGTGATGGAGAAACTAATTGTTCTATGGTTCTGAACAATACAGTTTTCACTGATCCTTGTGATGGAACTTACAAATACCTGAATGTGTCTTATGAGTGTGTTGAAGCACCACCAAGTGAGTTTTACACCCAACTGACACCAAACCTTATAAAACACTATACAGAGTAAAGTTTAAGTGTATTTAAGTGTTATTTATTTATTTAGTAAGTATATAAGTAACAGTCTGCTAGTAGTGAACCTGTAGGTGTATTATTTTAATACTGCTGGGGACTAAACTGACCTCTTCTAAGTTTATGAAAGTAGACTTTTAAGTGTAGTCTTAGTTTAAGTCTGGGGTTTTAACTCCAGTCCTCGGGTCTCTCTGCACAGATTCATTTAGACATCTCCCTATTGAACACATGAACGAGTGAAGAAGTCAAATCAGATTCAGTCAACGAGATAATGAAGTGAAGATTGAGTCATTCACAATCACTGAAGAAAACATGAGACAGGGATAAGAGGGGTCACATAAGGTAACCTAGTTCTATGAATAAGGTCAACACGCCACAGTATGGGTCAGCCTAGCTAAGGATGAGGTGTCAGGAGATGGTATATCAATTAAGCCACGCCCCGCTTGCTACCCCGGCTATAAATATGGGCGTGAGTCTACACCCATTCTCTTTTGCCTAGTAGCGAAAAGTACTCCCCGAGTGACCGCGCCGTGTGGCGTGTTGACCTTATTCATAGAACTACACTGTAAAAAATGTTCCGTAATTTTTGCGGAAAAATTACCGGCAGCTGTGGTTGCCAGTAAAATTCCGTAAAAAATACAGGAAAAGAATATAAACAGCTTTGCAGTTTAAAACTTCAGGGCACAAACTTCAAGCTGTGAATGAACTTAATACATTTGAGTCTTTTATATCAACAACATTTCTTTATAGAAAATGAAAACTTGGTCCAAATCAGAGGTGGACAATCCTGGGCCATAAAGTAAAAGTCCTGCCATATTTTTGTTTCACCCATGAACTCAGAAGCTGATTTCATCAGCGGAGGAACCAAAACATTCCTTTCAAGTCACAAGTCAAGTCTCAAGTCCTCAAAGAGTTAAAGTTAATGAGATGATTAAGTGAGTAATTAAATGATGATTGAGTGATGACCTGCTGTTAACAATCAACATCACTGAAGAAAAGAGAAACACAAGAACTACAACTGACTTCAGCCACAGCCTTGGATGACATCAGCTGAAAAAAAAAACATTTTCACCATAATTGTGGTCAGTGTTTGCTTTAGTTGTGCTCTTGAGCCTTTCAGGAAGTGGATCTGTTTCTCCTCTACACCTATAGCTGGTATGTCTTGAGCGCACTGGAGGTCTCATAGACTCCCCACATATGATTATTAAGCGCTTTAGGTGTACAGTAATACACAACCGAGCGTTATATAAATGTCTTATTCCTTCAAAGATAATTGCTTAAATAATTACAATATTTTTTTCACAGCAAACATTTGTTCAATGCTGAATCAAATCTTGAATAGTTTGTGTTTCTGGTTTAAATCTCTCTAGGTTTATGATCTGCATTTGGATATAAAAACCTCCTTTTACACATGAACATTTATCATATGAACCTCAACAGTGGTGACAATAATTAGTCATACTGCATTGCATGATGGGAGTTTTTCCAAGCATTGCAGCTTGAAGTATTTTGTTGAGCGTGCGTCACCATTGTTGAGCTTCATATGTTGGTTCTTCATGTATGACTTGAAGATTTTAAGTTAGCATTTGTTTCGCTGCTTTAAAAGTTTCTCACTGATAATGTTAGATAAACGTGAATGTTTTTAAACACTGAGTGTACAGGATTCATTATGTTCTACATAAACATGATCAAAAATAAATATCTTTCCTGTGAACTTTTCAATGTTGGATCAACTCATCATAATAAACAGTGAAGAGTTAAACACTTCACAGAACTGATCTCTCTGCTCAACAAAAGTGCATGAATTGATACAGTGCAAAATCTAACAATAGTTGGTCAAGAGTCCAACTAAAGCAAACACTGATCTCCATGATGGTGACATCATATAACCAATAAAACGTCAACATCTCAATTACAGCAGGTGTTCATCACTAATGCTCAATCATCATTAAATTACTCACTTAATCATCTCATTAACTTTAACTCTTTGAGGACTTGAGATTTGACTTGAGACTTGCTTGTGACTTGAAAGGAATGTTTTGGTTCCTCAGCTGGTGAAATCAGCTGCTGAGTTCATGGGTGAAACAAAAATATGGCAGGACTTTTACTTTATGGCACCAGGATTGTCCACCTCTGGTCCAAATGCATGAAAGTGATAACATTACATTTACTTAAATTATTTCTTTGTAATTCATTATTAAAGTCACTTTTAAACAAAGTAACATGCAGCATGACATCAGAATATCTTTGCCTGACCATGAGTTAAACACAGACTCAACTCTTCAGCTTAGTGGTGACCCACAAAACATTTAATATCAGAAAAGAAAAGAGAAAATTACAAATTCTGTAGTTTTTACGGAAAAATACCGGCAGCTGTGGTTGCCAGTAAACTACCGTCAAATTACGGGAACATCCTGTTTTTATTCATCCAATCAATTCACAGTAGAAAACATGAGCCACACCCACTATTCATTTTGGAAACTAGACATAATACTGAAGACGATCATCACTTCTGCTTCACAGGCACTGCAGCATAACAGTCATGACTTGATGCTTTATTGGTTTATTCAAAGTCACCGTTTTTGTGATCAGTGTTTGCTTTAGTTGGCGTCTTTCAGCCGTCATAAATAAGTTTACAGTTATCATTGGGCTGCTATATCATTGTTTTATATAAAACATAGTCTTGTAGCAAATCACATCAAATGAAAGTGTGATAAGGTATTTACTCTTTATCTGGGATGTTGTTTAATTACTTATTGTATTTTTTGTTACAAACGCCTCACTGAATTTAGTTTTAAAATTCGCATTTCATGCAACAATCAATCTAAAAAGTTTTTGAACCATTAAAAAGCTTGCATTTGGTCTTTGACTCAGACATCAAGAATCAGTGTATGAATCTCAACAGTGGTGACTAACAAATGAAAAGCTTACAGCCGCAATGCATGCTGGGAGTCATTGATGAGTTTTGTGCTTTGATGATACCCAGAATGCATTGCGTTTATCTTTAGAAGTTTTTTTCTGTTGTCACCATCTTTGAGACAAACTGTTATATTCTAGATATCTGCTAGAACATTAATCATGTGTTAGACGTGCTGTTAAAGACATTCAGTATATTAATTAATTTCATTCAATATCATAAATGAGGACAACATGTAACTTTAAAGCACTACCTAAACTCTTAAACATGTACTTACTCACCAACACAAATAATTGAAAGCGTTAGCTTTATCTGAGCTTTCCATCCACTTGCATCAGTGTGTTTCAACTCATAGATGTCAATACTGGGGAAAGACTTCTTCACATGGAAAGCAAAGGGTCAAGACCACAACTAAAGCAAACACTCATCACTATAATGGTGACTCAACAAAACCATCAACATGTAAACTTGTGTTCATTTTTAATTAGAACTTTTGTAGACGTGCAACAGAAATAAAGTGACAGTGGTGTCTGTAAGTGAAGGTGATAAAAGTGTTTGTGGAGTTAAAAAAAACTCCTTGTGAAAACTTTGGAATTTCATTGTTCATTTCCCAGAGAATTTGACAGTGTTATCCGTATTTTATGGACGTTTTTTGACAACAGTTTTCTCTGTGAAAACTACAGAATTTTACTGTTAATTTCACAGCATTTTTTACAGGGTTTTTCCGTAAAAACTATGGAATTTTTGCTGTTAATTTTACAGACAATTTTACAGTGTTTCTCCGTATTTTTTACGGACACTTTCTGATAACAGGTTTTTTGTGTGAAAACAACAGGATTTTACCGTTAATTTCACAGCCATTTTTTACAGTGTAACAAAGCAATAGTGATCCAAATGTTTCATTCACATAAGATTGCTGCAGCTTTCCTATCGGATCCAATATTGAAGGCACAGCACTGCTTTTTAACCTTTTTGCCTTTTTCACGATAGAATCCTGGAAATGATCAAACGCTCCTTGTTTTTCCCATATGAGCTGGAATGTCTTTAAAAATAAACTTTAACTGCGCATTCCTAATTCAAAATCTGAAGGAAGGTTATGCAAAGACTGTATTCTTCCACAACCAGGGGTTGCACAATATTTAGCTATCTTTAACGGCATATTTGTTTATTGCTTGCTCGCTCTACCTGGTTCCGCGCCACTTGTGTTACTTCAGTGGGAGTGGCTAGAGAAGTAGTCGTTGATATTCTTTCTGTGTGGAGGCGGTGTTCAACCTGTCATACATAAGTGCATTCCAGAACCTGCCGTTCGCTAGGCCTCGTGTCAATAACAGATGTTATCTCAATAACAAGGGGGTTTTCAGATCTGAAACTTACATGATATTCGCGTGAATACGATTCCCTCTTAAATAACAAAAGCTCAGATTGAAATTGTGATTTTATTTCATACCTCCTTTAAACTTAGACAACACTTAAAAGTCTACTTTCATGAACTTAGAAGAGGTCAGTTTAGTCCCCAGCAGTATTAAAATAATACACCTACAGGTTCACTACTAGCAGACTGTTAATGATATACTTACTAAATAAATAACACTTAAAATACACTTAAACTTTACTCTTGTATAGTGTTTTATAAGGTTTGGTGTCATTTGGGTGTAAAACTCACTTGGTGGTGCTTCAACACACTCATAAGACACATTCAGGTATTTGTAAGTTCCATCACAAGGATCAGTGAAAACTGTATTGTTCACAACCATAGAACAACTCGTTTCTCCATCACATCTGTGATAATAAATACAAAAAACAGAAAAAATATATAAAGATGATCTGATAATATCTGATAGCTCTTTAATAATGTTTTCTGTTCTCACCGAGTGGCCACCGTTAGAGATGTGTTCAGACTGCACTGAACATTTGAGGTCTGGTTAGCTGGTCTTCCAGTAGAGCAGGTCTGTCGGTCTGTAAGCCCGTAATTGGCTGAAAGGACTTTAATAGTTCCCTGATCTGTTGATAAAAAGTCACATTACAGACAATTGTGTTTGACAAATCTTTATTTTCTCATCATGTTATGTGGCCTTTAAATCAGTGAACATGTAAATGATGAAACTCAGAGAACTCACCACAGCTGAGAAGGAAAGTCTGTGATTGACAGATAATGAAATCCTTTGAAACACCTGAAGTCAGAGATGAGAAGTGAATCAGATGTAATGATGCTACTGTGTTACATTGACTGTCTTTGTGTATTTGTTTAAATCAGAAGTGTCCAATCCTGTAGAGTTCAGCTCCAACCTGTTCATCTGACCCACATGTGTTCTGTTTCTTAACTGTGATGTTTATTATTGTTGTTTTATGATCATGTTTTGTGAAGTGAAGGTTTGCTGTCACTCACCATTGTAGCAGATGAATCCCAGATTATCATCACACTTCTGCCGATGCCATTTTCCATTTCTCATAACAGCACAATTATTTGTGTCAGTTGATGGTTCAGTTTCCCAGTTCAGATATTTCACATTATCACCCAGAGACCACTTCCAGTTATACACATCTGTTCTCTTCAGTCCAATCCAGACCTTCTGATTGTTATTCACAGTCTTCTTCAGCTCGTTCATGTCATTGATGTTGTTGACTGTGGCCAGATCTGTGTAGTTCTCTCTGCAGTATCTCTGAGCTTCAGTCCAGGTCTTCTCAATGTTTATATAGTGATAGCGGCGCTGAATACCTTCAGATAATGAACAGAGAGCCTTAAGAGAGAGTTTGAGTTTTCAATGAAATAATATGTAATATCTAATTATATAGTCAAATCAAGTCAAATTTATTTTACAGCGCTTTATTTGTATTGTATCAAAGCAACTGTACCCAAAAAAACAAAAGAAAAAAAACATATTTAATGATTATGAAGTGATGAACACAAACGCTATCACTGAAGAAAACTTGAAGAAGAACAGAAGATAAGACAGTGTCAGAAGTAAATCAAACAAATCTGAACAAGCTCATCAATGTCTTCAAAAATGGTTCCCAACTCCAGTCCTTATGACCCTCTGACAGAATACTTTAGATGTCTCCCAAAGGAACGTATGGACAAGTTTAAGAGATAATGAAGTGAAGATTTAGTCATTAATGATGAACACCTGCTGTTAACAAACACAATCACTAAAGAAAACATCATCAATAAAAAGTCACCATAATAGTGTTTAGTGTTTCCTTTAGTTGTGCTTTACCCTTGATTTGTATGGTAAGCTTTATGTTAGATGTAATACTGTGATTCTGAAACACATTTATAACAGCCAGACGAAAGACAAGAGAGTTTGACTTTTGAAAAACAGTGTTGGAATTTTAGATACGTGTAAATGTGTTTTTTCATTGTCTGACTCAATGTTGCACCTTTCTATGTGATATGTTTTTAAACAGCAGATAATTCTCATGGATGACTCACTATCTGAATTCACATGAAATCACATGATTCATTTGATGTGTTCCACTAAATACAGGGTAACAACCACCAATCAGTGAATGACATCAAAGTGTCTCAAGAGTGAATAACAGCATTCCTGAAAATGCTGTGTAAAAATGTTCCACCAATATTGCATTGAATTTTAAAGTATGACCCTGTATGTCATTAATACAGCAGAATACTGTAGAATTTCTCCCTTAATTTACATTCAAGTTTTACAGTGTAGGCTGAAAAGTCTGTCAAAGCAAACAGAGTATATTAGTTATGCGTATAACTTAGATTTACATTTCATTACATTTACATTTAGGCATTTGGCAGACGCTTTTATCCAAATGTAATGGAGGCAAGCTAGTGTAGAGCTGTGCAGTATGTAAACCTCACTCCTGTGCCTCAAGGACTCTCTAGCAACAGACTGCGGTCTATAGCCTCCTCGCTAGAGCACCCGACGCCCATGCAGAACCTCGAGGCCCGCCTGGTGTAGGTGTGGTTCGTTCCGGTTTCACAAAGTGACTTACATTGCTTTATGCTATACATTTTACATAGGTATTTGCAATCCCCTGGTATCGAACTCACAACCTTGCGTTGTTAACGCAATGCTCTTACCACTGAGCTACAGGAAAACTTGTCAATGAAAAGCGCGTAAATCCACGTAATTCCGCAGAGATCTGCATGTGCGCATTCTGTGGATTTTAGGTAATCATTCACGCAAAATGTGAGCACATTACTAGGATGCGCTGTCTCAGGACGAATGATTTGAGAAGTTTAAAATGAAACTAACCGGAGAGGAGTTTAGGAAATATCATTTAGCTAAACGATTGTCATGGCAGTACTACACGTGTGTTGTGTTGACACACAGTGTTGCCAAATTTGGTGGACAATTTCCAGCCCGAAGGCTCACTAAAACCCGGTCACTCCAACAAAAACCAGCCCAAATTTTAACTGCCAAAGTAAAGTGAGAGAAATTTTGTCAATCAATGATGATAATGATCATTTTATTCCCTTAAAACGTATGAAAATATAATAAAAACAGATCTTAAAACAGGTGTTTTAAGAAATGAGCGAAAAAGAAGATATCAGCCCATCCAAGCTGAGGCATCTAATATTTATAATTGATCAAAATCAGCTCATCTGAACACACAATAAACCTAAAAAGCTGAACATGAGAACAAAACACAAACACTGAGACTGAACTGAGATCAGTTTCAACATGAAGAAACTTCTGTGGTCAAACACACACATTGACTTTTATTAACTCACCTTCATGACACACAAAAGTGTGAGAGTGACTGCAAGATACATCATGCCATTTTTCTGTATTCAAATGAACCGCTGTACAATCTTTAGAACCACCGTGATTATCAGATTTAGCAGAATCCCAGTCTCTGAAGGCGGAGTCAGTGTTATCTGACCACTCCCACGAGTCTCTGAACAGACCAATCCAGACAGATGTCTCAGTATTATTAATGATGTTGTGGATCAGTTGATTGTCAGTCTGGTTCCTCACACTGATCAGATCAGTATGATACTGTCTGCAGAAACTCTGAGCTTCACTCCATGTTTTATTAGAAGTATTAATGATGTATGATTTACTGCTGTCTGTTGAAGAACATAAAGATTCAAATCTCATGATTTTCATTCATTCTCATTACACTTACAGTTCAGATGTCAATCTACACAAACATATTTCTTCTAAAAGTCTTGATAAATGCTTAACTTGTTCAGGTGTCAGAACAGAAAACACATATGAAAGTGGAGGAGTGATGTCACAGGTTACAAACAGTGATGAAAACAGCACACTATACACACAGTGTATCATCTACACAAACTGACTCCATTTACAACAAAACAAAGAATCACAACTAACCAACAAACACATTAATATAAGAGAACAAGAGTCAGGAAGTCCACTGAAGGAAACACTAAACACGATGAGGGGCTTTTGTGATTGTGAATGACTCAATCTCCACTTCATTATCTCATTGACTGAATCTGATTTGACCTATGGAGCTTTCACACTTGTAGATTTGTTTGGAACGGGGTGCGGTTCGCATGAAAAAACGTTAATGTGTAAGCTGTCAAGCGAACCAGGATGCACTTGGCTACCGAACTCAAGACCACAAGGAGGTGGTCTGAATTTGGTTGCTCTCGAACTGTGGTGGGTTTCGCATGAATATGAAAGCAACGTGGACCTGGGTGCCCACTTGATGAGGAAGTAAAGTGACCTGCGCATTGCGTTTAAGCCGATTGCGATGTATTGCCTTCAATAAAACACATGTAAGAGACGATAATGTTGATGATTTACCTTGGATTCGAGCAAGAGTGCAGGCTGCATCTTATTTCAGCATTGCACGTGTAATCAGAGTGGCAGGGCAATGCTAATACACTGTATCCTCAAAATAGTCTGTTTGCAAGCAGCAGAAAGCCAACAGCATGCACAAGCATACAGTAAACCCAAATCTCATTACCTCTAGTGCATAATAGCATCAAATGAAGAAAAACACAATATATTGATCCGTGTTTAGTTTTCTTTAATGCACAGTGCACATTTTTGATGACGTCAGACAAACGCAAACGCACCAGGGTTTCCTCAGAATTCAAGTTGAGTCTGAAACCAAACCAACGCTGCGGGGGGTGCCGGGAACAGTCGCACTCAAGTTCGTAGCGCAGCAAATGAGCCAAGTCTGAAAACGGCCTTATTCATATGTTCATGTGGGAGACATATAAATCATTCTGTGTGGGGAGACCCGTGTACTGGAGTTAAAACCCAGAGACTTCAAGATGTGATGAACTGGGCTTGTTTGTTGTTTTATACTGTTGTATGAGGTCTACTTGTGACATTTGTGTGATTTTCACATTCAAAAACATCAAAATCAATAAGAAATAGGCTATTTTCTACACAGGTTTTGAGGCCAGCTCTGCAAACGCTCGTTTTTAATGGGCATTGAAGACACTTGAAATCCTGATCTTAAGAAAGGTGGGAAGCCTAAAGCAGTGGTTCTCAACTCTGGCCCGTGAGATCCACTTTCCTTCCGAGTTCAGCACCAACTCTGATAAAACACCTGAAGAGGCTAATTAGTGACTTCAGGAACAGACGCGTTCAACTTAATGTTAGGTGCCGCAGATTGTTTGGCATATCGCAAACCGCGAGAGCGATTCAAATGCTTACCGCGCAATCTGAATTTGAATCTCTTTTGCGGTACTTAAACGTCATACGATGATAGATTTGCGCAGCACCGCATTAAGTTGAACGCATCTATTCTAAAGATACTGTTAGCTTGTTCAGGTTTTATTTCAGAGTTGGGGATAAACTCTGCAGGAAAATGGATCTCGCGGGCGGAGTTGAGAACCACTGGCCTATAGTCTGTGAGTGGTAGTAAACTGTTGGCTTAATGTCCATAGTGAAATAAGCTAGCTAACAAAAGTTTAGTGTTGGCTTACATTTAATCACCATTTAATCAATGCAGTGAAACGTTTAGCACTATAATAACCCTGGTGTGGAAATTCCATTTTACATGTCCACTTTATTTTCTTGTTGGCATATATGTGCATCTAAGTAAATAAAATCTGCCATTTTCAAATCTTTCATTAATAATTATAATAATAATGAATAATAATTTTGTTAAGAGAATTTTCCACTTTGTCAAATTTTACAAAAAAAATACATTGATACTGTAAAAGATGGCCTTCAGCACATTTTTATGGTTGCTTTTAATCTTGCATCAAATAGTGAACTGCATACTAGACTTGCATGCATGTACAAATCACCAGCAGTAAATAGTGTGCTAGTACTAGTATTGAACTACAAGAAGCAGGACAGTTGCAAGGCTTTAATAAGAGTTATGTAAAACTTTTGATGGGACAGTTATGTCCTAGAGATGTTATGACCACACCTGCGCAGAGGGGACCCAATAAGATTTTTTCTCATAGGGCCCAAAATTCCTGGCGGCGCCCCTGCACAGAGATCCCATTCGCATGGGCTTAAGATCACAGACAAGCTCTGCAAGATTTACAAATGACTAGAGGTCCCCAGGTAATAATAATCTCATGCAAATAGTGCTCAGGGCACATCAAGCCATCTCTACACTGTAAAAAATGTTCCGTAATTTTTTTATTTTTATTATTATAATTTTTTATTATTTCAATACCGGCAGCTGTGGTTGCCAGTAAAATTCTGTAAAAAATACAGGAAAAGAATGTAAACAGTCTTGCAGTTTAACACTTCAGGGCACAAACTTCAAACAGTGAATGAACTTAATACATTTGAGTATTTTATATCAACAACATTTCTTTATAGAAAATGAAAACTTGGTCCAAATGCATAAAAGTGATAACATTACATTTACTTAATTTATTTCTTTGTAATTCATTATTAAAGTCACTTTTAAACAAAGCAACATGCAAGCATGACATCAGAATATCTTTGCCTGACTGTGAGTTAAACACAGACTCCAGTCTTCAGCTTAGTGGTGACCCACAAAACATTTAATATCAGAAAAGAAAAGAGAAAATACAAATTCCGTAGTTTTTACGGAAAAATACCGGCAGCTGTGGTTGCCAGCAAACTACCGTAAAATTACGGGAACATCCTGTTTTTATTCATCCAATCAATTCACAGTAGAAAACATGAGCCACACCCACTATTCATTTTGGAAACTAGACATAATACTGAAGACGATCATCACTTCTGCTTCACAGGCACTGCAGCATAACAGTCATGACTTGATGCTTTATTGGTTTATTCAAAGTCACCGTTTTTGTGATCAGTGTTTGCTTTAGTTGGCGTCTTTCAGCCGTCATAAATAAGTTTACAGTTATCATTGGGCTGCTATATCATTGTTTTATATAAAACATAGTCTTGTAGCAAATCACATCAAATGAAAGTGTGATAAGGTATTTACTCTTTATCTGGGATGTTGTTTAATTACTTATTGTATTTTTTGTTACAAACGCCTCACTGAATTTAGTTTTAAAATTCGCATTTCATGCAACAATCAATCTAAAAAGTTTTTGAACCATTAAAAAGCTTGCATTTGGTCTTTGACTCAGACATCAAGAATCAGTGTATGAATCTCAACAGTGGTGACTAACAAATGAAAAGCTTACAGCCGCAATGCATGCTGGGAGTCATTGATGAGTTTTGTGCTTTGATGATACCCAGAATGCATTGCGTTTATCTTTAGAAGTTTTTTTCTGTTGTCACCATCTTTGAGACAAACTGTTATATTCTAGATATCTGCTAGAACATTAATCATGTGTTAGACGTGCTGTTAAAGACATTCAGTATATTAATTAATTTCATTCAATATCATAAATGAGGACAACATGTAACTTTAAAGCACTACCTAAACTCTTAAACATGTACTTACTCACCAACACAAATAATTGAAAGCGTTAGCTTTATCTGAGCTTTCCACCCACTTGCATCAGTGTGTTTCAACTCATAGATGTCAATACTGGGGAAAGACTTCTTCACATGGAAAGCAAAGGGTCAAGACCACAACTAAAGCAAACACTCATCACTATAATGGTGACTCAACAAAACCATCAACATGTAAACTTGTGTTCATTTTCAATTAGAACTTTTGTAGACGTGCAACAGAAATAAAGTGACAGTGGTGTCTGTAAGTGAAGGTGATAAAAGTGTTTGTGGAGTTAAAAAAAACTCCTTGTGAAAACTTTGGAATTTCACTGTTCATTTCCCAGAGAATTTGACAGTGTTATCCGTATTTTATGGACGTTTTTTGACAACAGTTTTCTCTGTGAAAACTACAGAATTTTACTGTTAATTTCACAGCATTTTTTACAGGGTTTTTCCGTAAAAACTATGGAATTTTTGCTGTTAATTTTACAGACAATTTTACAGTGTTTCTCCGTATTTTTTACGGACACTTTCTGATAACAGGTTTTTTGTGTGAAAACAACAGGATTTTACCGTTAATTTCACAGCCATTTTTTACAGTGTAACAAAGCAATAGTGATCCAAATGTTTCATTCACATAAGATTGCTGCAGCTTTCCTATCGGATCCAATATTGAAGGCACAGCACTGCTTTTTAACCTTTTTGCCTTTTTCACGATAGAATCCTGGAAATGATCAAACGCTCCTTGTTTTTCCCAAATGAGCTGGAATGTCTTTAAAAATAAACTTTAACTGCGCATTCCTAATTCAAAATCTGAAGGAAGGTTATGCAAAGACTGTATTCTTCCACAACCAGGGGTTGCACAATATTTAGCTATCTTTAACGGCATATTTGTTTATTGCTTGCTCGCTCTACCTGGTTCCGCGCCACTTGTGTTACTTCAGTGGGAGTGGCTAGAGAAGTAGTCGTTGATATTCTTTCTGTGTGGAGGCGGTGTTCAACCTGTCATACATAAGTGCATTCCAGAACCTGCCGTTCGCTAGGCCTCGTGTCAATAACAGATGTTATCTCAATAACAAGGGGGTTTTCAGATCTGAAACTTACATGATATTCGCGTGAATACGATTCCCTCTTAAATAACAAAAGCTCAGATTGAAATTGTGATTTTATTTCATACCTCCTTTAAACTTAGACAACACTTAAAAGTCTACTTTCATGAACTTAGAAGAGGTCAGTTTAGTCCCCAGCAGTATTAAAATAATACACCTACAGGTTCACTACTAGCAGACTGTTAATGATATACTTACTAAATAAATAACACTTAAAATACACTTAAACTTTACTCTTGTATAGTGTTTTATAAGGTTTGGTGTCATTTGGGTGTAAAACTCACTTGGTGGTGCTTCAACACACTCATAAGACACATTCAGGTATTTGTAAGTTCCATCACAAGGATCAGTGAAAACTGTATTGTTCACAACCATAGAACAACTCGTTTCTCCATCACATCTGTGATAATAAATACAAAAAACAGAAAAAATATATAAAGATGATCTGATAATATCTGATAGCTCTTTAATAATGTTTTCTGTTCTCACCGAGTGGCCACCGTTAGAGATGTGTTCAGACTGCACTGAACATTTGAGGTCTGGTTAGCTGGTCTTCCAGTAGAGCAGGTCTGTCGGTCTGTAAGCCCGTAATTGGCTGAAAGGACTTTAATAGTTCCCTGATCTGTTGATAAAAAGTCACATTACAGACAATTGTGTTTGACAAATCTTTATTTTCTCATCATGTTATGTGGCCTTTAAATCAGTGAACATGTAAATGATGAAACTCAGAGAACTCACCACAGCTGAGAAGGAAAGTCTGTGATTGACAGATAATGAAATCCATTGAAACACCTGAAGTCAGAGATGAGAAGTGAATCAGATGTAATGATGCTACTGTGTTACATTGACTGTCTTTGTGTATTTGTTTAAATCAGAAGTGTCCAATCCTGTAGAGTTCAGCTCCAACCTGTTCATCTGACCCACATGTGTTCTGTTTCTTAACTGTGATGTTTATTATTGTTGTTTTATGATCATGTTTTGTGAAGTGAAGGTTTGCTGTCACTCACCATTGTAGCAGATGAATCCCAGATTATCATCACACTTCTGCCGATGCCATTTTCCATTTCTCATAACAGCACAATTATTTGTGTCAGTTGATGGTTCAGTTTCCCAGTTCAGATATTTCACATTATCACCCAGAGACCACTTCCAGTTATACACATCTGTTCTCTTCAGTCCAATCCAGACCTTCTGATTGTTATTCACAGTCTTCTTCAGCTCGTTCATGTCATTGATGTTGTTGACTGTGGCCAGATCTGTGTAGTTCTCTCTGCAGTATCTCTGAGCTTCAGTCCAGGTCTTCTCAATGTTTATATAGTGATAGCGGCGCTGAATACCTTCAGATAATGAACAGAGAGCCTTAAGAGAGAGTTTGAGTTTTCAATGAAATAATATGTAATATCTAATTATATAGTCAAATCAAGTCAAATTTATTTTACAGCGCTTTATTTGTATTGTATCAAAGCAACTGTACCCAAAAAAACAAAAGAAAAAAAACATATTTAATGATTATGAAGTGATGAACACAAACGCTATCACTGAAGAAAACTTGAAGAAGAACAGAAGATAAGACAGTGTCAGAAGTAAATCAAACAAATCTGAACAAGCTCATCAATGTCTTCAAAAATGGTTCCCAACTCCAGTCCTTATGACCCTCTGACAGAATACTTTAGATGTCTCCCAAAGGAACGTATGGACAAGTTTAAGAGATAATGAAGTGAAGATTTAGTCATTAATGATGAACACCTGCTGTTAACAAACACAATCACTAAAGAAAACATCATCAATAAAAAGTCACCATAATAGTGTTTAGTGTTTCCTTTAGTTGTGCTTTACCCTTGATTTGTATGGTAAGCTTTATGTTAGATGTAATACTGTGATTCTGAAACACATTTATAACAGCCAGACGAAAGACAAGAGAGTTTGACTTTTGAAAAACAGTGTTGGAATTTTAGATACGTGTAAATGTGTTTTTTCATTGTCTGACTCAATGTTGCACCTTTCTATGTGATATGTTTTTAAACAGCAGATAATTCTCATGGATGACTCACTATCTGAATTCACATGAAATCACATGATTCATTTGATGTGTTCCACTAAATACAGGGTAACAACCACCAATCAGTGAATGACATCAAAGTGTCTCAAGAGTGAATAACAGCATTCCTGAAAATGCTGTGTAAAAATGTTCCACCAATATTGCATTGAATTTTAAAGTATGACCCTGTATGTCATTAATACAGCAGAATACTGTAGAATTTCTCCCTTAATTTACATTCAAGTTTTACAGTGTAGGCTGAAAAGTCTGTCAAAGCAAACAGAGTATATTAGTTATGCGTATAACTTAGATTTACATTTCATTACATTTACATTTAGGCATTTGGCAGACGCTTTTATCCAAATGTAATGGAGGCAAGCTAGTGTAGAGCTGTGCAGTATGTAAACCTCACTCCTGTGCCTCAAGGACTCTCTAGCAACAGACTGCGGTCTATAGCCTCCTCGCTAGAGCACCCGACTCCCATGCAGAACCTCGAGGCCCGCCTGGTGTAGGTGTGGTTCGTTCCGGTTTCACAAAGTGACTTACATTGCTTTATCCTATACATTTTACATAGGTATTTGCAATCCCCTGGTATCGAACTCACAACCTTGCGTTGTTAACGCAATGCTCTTACCACTGAGCTACAGGAAAACTTGTCAATGAAAAGCGCGTAAATCCACGTAATTCCGCAGAGATCTGCATGTGCGCATTCTGTGGATTTTAGGTAATCATTCACGCAAAATGTGAGCACATTACTAGGATGCGCTGTCTCAGGACGAATGATTTGAGAAGTTTAAAATGAAACTAACCGGAGAGGAGTTTAGGAAATATCATTTAGCTAAACGATTGTCATGGCAGTACTACACGTGTGTTGTGTTGACACACAGTGTTGCCAAATTTGGTGGACAATTTCCAGCCCGAAGGCTCACTAAAACCCGGTCACTCCAACAAAAACCAGCCCAAATTTTAACTGCCAAAGTAAAGTGAGAGAAATTTTGTCAATCAATGATGATAATGATCATTTTATTCCCTTAAAACGTATGAAAATATAATAAAAACAGATCTTAAAACAGGTGTTTTAAGAAATGAGCGAAAAAGAAGATATCAGCCCATCCAAGCTGAGGCATCTAATATTTATAATTGATCAAAATCAGCTCATCTGAACACACAATAAACCTAAAAAGCTGAACATGAGAACAAAACACAAACACTGAGACTGAACTGAGATCAGTTTCAACATGAAGAAACTTCTGTCGTCAAACACACACATTGACTTTTATTAACTCACCTTCATGACACACAAAAGTGTGAGAGTGACTGCAAGATACATCATGCCATTTTTCTGTATTCAAATGAACCGCTGTACAATCTTTAGAACCACCGTGATTATCAGATTTAGCAGAATCCCAGTCTCTGAAGGCGGAGTCAGTGTTATCTGACCACTCCCACGAGTCATTGAACAGACCAATCCAGACAGATGTGAGAGGATCATTAATGATGTTGTGGATCAGTTGATTGTCAGTCTGGTTCCTCACACTGATCAGATCAGTATGATACTGTCTGCAGAAACTCTGAGCTTCACTCCATGTTGTATTAGAAGTATTAATGATGTATGATTTACTGCTGTCTGTTGAAGAAAATAAAGATTCAAGTCTCATGATTTTCATTCATTCTCATTACACTTACAGTTCAGATGTCAATCTACACAAACATATTTCTTCTAAAAGTCTTGATAAATGCTTAACTTGTTCAGGTGTCAGAACAGAAAACACATATGAAAGTGGAGGAGTGATGTCACAGGTTACAAACAGTGATGAAAACAGCACACTACTTCCAGTGTATCATCTACACAAACTGACTCCATTTACAACAAAACAAAGAATCACAACTAACCAACAAACACATTAATAGAAGAGAACAAGAGTCAAGAAGTCCACTGAAGGAAACACTAAACACGATGAGGGTCTTTTGTGATTGTGAATGACTCAATCTCCACTTCATTATCTCATTGACTGAATCTGATTTGACCTATGGAGCTTTCACACTTGTAGATTTGTTTGGAACGGGGTGCGGTTCGCATGAAAAAACGATAATGTGTAAGCTGTCAAGCGAACCAGGATGCACTTGGCTACCGAACTCAAGACCACAAGGAGGTGGTCTGAATTTGGTTGCTCTCGAACTGTGGTGGGGTTCGCATGAATATGAAAGCAACGTGGACCTGGGTGCCCACTTGATGAGGAAGTAAAGTGACCTGCGCATTGCGTTTAAGCCGATTGCGATGTATTTCCTTCAATAAAACACATGTAAGAGACGATAATGTTGATGATTTACCTTGGATTCGAGCAAGAGTGCAGGCTGCATCTTATTTCAGCATTACAAGTGTAATCAGAGTGGCAGGGCAATGCTAATACACTGTATCCTCAAAATAGTCTGTTTGCAAGCAGCAGAAAGCCAACAGCATGCACAAGCATACAGTAAACCCAAATCTCATTACCTCTAGTGCATAATAGCATCAAATGAAGAAAAACACAATATATTGATCCGTGTTTAGTTTTCTTTAATGCACAGTGCACATTTTTGATGACGTCAGACGAACGCTAACGTACCAGGGTTTCCTCAGAATTCAAGTTGAGTCTGAAACCAAACCAACGCTGCGGGGGGCGCCGGGAACAGTCGCACTCAAGTTCGTAGCGCAGCAAATGAGCCAAGTCTGAAAACGGCCTTATTCATATGTTCATGTGGGAGACATATAAATCATTCTGTGTGGGGAGACCCGTGTACTGGAGTTAAAACCCAGAGACTTCAAGATGTGATGAACTGGGCTTGTTTGTTGTTTTATACTGTTGTATGAGGTCTACTTATGGAATTTGTGTGATTTTCACATTCAAAAACATCAAAATCAATAAGAAATAGGCTATTTTCTACACAGGTTTTGAGGCCAGCTCTGCAAACGCTCGTTTTTAATGGGCATTGAAGACACTTGAAATCCTGATCTTAAGAAAGGTGGGAAGCCTAAAGCAGTGGTTCTCAACTCTGGCCCGTGAGATCCACTTTCCTTCCGAGTTCAGCACCAACTCTGATAAAACACCTGAAGAGGCTAATTAGTGACTTCAGGAACAGACGCGTTCAACTTAATGTTAGGTGCCGCAGATTGTTTGGCATATCGCAAACCGCGAGAGCGATTCAAATGCTTACCGCGCAATCTGAATTTGAATCTCTTTTGCGGTACTTAAACGTCATACGATGATAGATTTGCGCAGCACCGCATTAAGTTGAACGCATCTATTCTAAAGATACTGTTAGCTTGTTCAGGTTTTATTTCAGAGTTGGGGATAAACTCTGCAGGAAAATGGATCTCGCGGGCGGAGTTGAGAACCACTGGCCTATAGTCTGTGAGTGGTAGTAAACTGTTGGCTTAATGTCCATAGTGAAATAAGCTAGCTAACAAAAGTTTAGTGTTGGCTTACATTTAATCACCATTTAATCAATGCAGTGAAACGTTTAGCACTATAATAACCCTGGTGTGGAAATTCCATTTTACATGTCCACTTTATTTTCTTGTTGGCATATATGTGCATCTAAGTAAATAAAATCTGCCATTTTCAAATCTTTCATTAATAATTATAATAATAATGAATAATAATTTTGTTAAGAGAATTTTCCACTTTGTCAAATTTTACAAAAAAAATACATTGATACTGTAAAAGATGGCCTTCAGCACATTTTTATGGTTGCTTTTAATCTTGCATCAAATAGTGAACTGCATACTAGACTTGCATGCATGTACAAATCACCAGCAGTAAATAGTGTGCTAGTACTAGTATTGAACTACAAGAAGCAGGACAGTTGCAAGGCTTTAATAAGAGTTATGTAAAGCTTTTGATGGGACAGTTATGTCCTAGAGATGTTATGACCACACCTGCGCAGAGGGGACCCAATAAGATTTTTTCTCATAGGGCCCAAAATTCCTGGCGCCGCCCCTGCACAGAGATCCCATTCGCATGGGCTTAAGATCACAGACAAGCTCTGCAAGATTTACAAATGACTAGAGGTCCCCAGGTAATAATAATCTCATGCAAATAGTGCTCAGGGCACATCAAGCCATCTCTAACAAAGCAATAGTGATCCAAATGTTTCATTCACATAAGATTGCTGCAGCTTTCCTATCGGATCCAATATTGAAGGCACAGCACTGCTTTTTAACCTTTTTGCCTTTTTCACGATAGAATCCTGGAAATGATCAAACGCTCCTTGTTTTTCCCAAATGAGCTGGAATGTCTTTAAAAATAAACTTTAACTGCGCATTCCTAATTCAAAATCTGAAGGTAGGTTATGCAAAGACTGTATTCTTCCACAACCAGGGGTTGCACAATATTTAGCTATCTTTAACGGCATATTTGTTTATTGCTTGCTCGCTCTACCTGGTTCCGCGCCACTTGTGTTACTTCAGTGGGAGTGGCTAGAGAAGTAGTCGTTGATATTCTTTCTGTGTGGAGGCGGTGTTCAACCTGTCATACATAAGTGCATTCCAGAACCTGCCGTTCGCTAGGCCTCGTGTCAATAACAGATGTTATCTCAATAACAAGGGGGTTTTCAGATCTGAAACTTACATGATATTCGCGTGAATACGATTCCCTCTTAAATAACAAAAGCTCAGATTGAAATTGTGATTTTATTTCATACCTCCTTTAAATTTGGACAACACTTAAAAGTCTACTTTCATGAACTTAGAAGAGGTCAGTTTAGTCCCCAGCAGTATTAAAATAATACACCTACAGGTTCACTACTAGCAGACTGTTAATTATATACTTACTAAATAAATAAATAACACTTAAAATACACTTAAACTTTACTCTGTATAGTGTTTTATAAGGTTTGGTGTCAGTTGGGTGTAAAACTCACTTGGTGGTGCTTCAACACACTCATAAGACACATTCAGGTATTTGTGAGTTCCAGAACAAGTTCCAGTGAAAACTGTATTGTCCACAACCATAGAACAACTCGTTTGTCCATCACATCTGTGATAATAAATATAAAAAACAGCAAAAATATATAAAGATGATGTGATAATATCTGATAGCTCTTTAATAATGTTTTCTGTTCTCACCGAGTGGCCACCGTTAGAGATGTGTTCAGACTGCACTGAACATTTGAGATCTGGTTATCTGGTCTTCCAGTAGAGCAGGTCTGTCGGTCTGTAAGCCCATAATTGGCTGAAAGGACTTTAATAGTTCCCTGATCTGTTGATAAAAAGTCACATTACAGACAATTGTGTTTGACAAATCTTTATTTTCTCATCATGTTATGTGGCCTTTAAATCAGTGAACATGTAAATGATGAAACTCAGAGAACTCACCACAGCTGAGAAGAAAAGTCTGTGATTGACAGATAATGAAATCCTTTGAAACACCTGAAGTCAGAGATGAGAAGTGAATCAGATGTAATGATGTTACTGTGTTACATTGAATGTCTTTGTGTATGTGTTTAAATCAGAAGTGTCCAATCCTGTAGAGTTCAGCTCCAACCTGTTCATCTGACCCACATGTGTTCTGTTTCTTAACTGTGATGTTTATTATTGTTGTCTTATGATCATGTTTTGTGAAGTGAAGGTTTGCTGTCACTCACCATTGTAGCAGATGAATCCCAGCTTATCTTTACACTTCTGCTGACGCCATTTTCCATTTCTCATAACAGCACAATTATTTGTGTCAGTTGATGGTTCAGTTTCTCGGTTCAGATATTTGACAGGATCACCCAGAGACCACTTCCAGTTATACACATCTGTTCTCTTCAGTCCAATCCAGACACGGAGACTTCCATTCACAGTCTTGTTCAGCTCGTTCATGTCATTGATGTTGTTGACTGTGGCCAGATCTGTGTATTTCTCTCTGCAGTATCTCTGAGCTTCAATCCAGGTCATCGTCATGTTTATATAGTGATAGCGGCGCTGAATGCCTTCAGATAATGAACTGAGAGCTGAAAGAGAATTTGAGTTTTTGGTAGCACTTTAGTAACACTGAGTCCAAATTCTCAGTATTAACTAGTTGATTATTAGATGCCTATTTTAGCATATTGGGTGTTTATTAGTACATACATATTCAACATGACCCTAATACCTAAACCTAACAACTACCTTACTAACTATTAATAAGCAACAAATTAGTTGTTTACTAAGGAAAATGTCACAGTTAACTCTTTCCCCGCCAGCCTATTATAAAAAAAATTGCCAGCGGCAGCTTTTTTTTTACATTTTCACAAAATCTTTTTGGCTCACAGAACATTTTCTGTAATCAATTTATGGACAAACAATATATCAAATGAAAGAACAGTCTCAGCTTTCAAACAAAAAAACTGTATTCTTCTATCTTCATTTGCATTCTTTTTTTATTAAACTGCTGAGATAATTAAAAAAATTGTTAAAAGACTCCGCCTAGATTACACTCAGAACAGTCATTAAAAAACATATATGCTCGTCTTTGGCGGGGAAATAGTTAATGGTTTATCAATACCTTGAAATGGACCTTAAAATAAAGTGTGACCGAGTTTTTATTCAAACACATGAACTCAGAGCTGAGCCTAAGCTCGAGCGGGCTGAGGCCACTTAATAACCCCAACCCCTTCATAGTTATGTCGGCCCTGCCCCTAGTTTGTTGTGTTTTGTCTGTGTGGTGTCTGTCTTCGTTCTTGTCTATTTTGTCCCGCTGATTTTTTGTTTTTTTTGGCCGCTCGGTGATCGGCTCTTGGAGCGGGGGTACTGTGACGATCCTGTCCTTTCTGTTCTTGGATTTCGTGCCATGGGACAGGGTTGCTACAGTATCATGTCTTGTGTGTATGTTTTGTTTTATGTGGAGACACGTGGCGGTATGTTTGGATAATTCGCCGCGTGTCATCCTGTGTTCCGTTAAGCTCCGCCCCCTTGTTTCTCCGTTAGGCTCCCTTAGTGTGTTATCTCCGTCACCTGTCTCCCATTAGTGTTTAGTCTTGTCACCTGCCCTTCTCCGTCCCTGTGCAATCTCCCCTAGTTATTATGTCCCTATTTAATATCTCTGTTTCCCCTCACACCTTGTTCGGTTCATTGTATTGTATTTGTCTTTCTTGCCTTGCCCCATGTTCCGGATTGAATTTGGATTACCCTGAGTGCTTTTCCTCCCCGTGAGTTCTGTCCTAGTATTTCGTGTTTTGGACTTATTATTTTATTTGCTATCATGTTTAATTTCTTCCCCTCGTGGAGAGTTTTCTGTTTGTGAGTACTAGTATCTGTTTTGCCCCATCGTGGGTTTTGTTTTATTTAAATAAAATTCTTTGCTTTAACTTCGTCTGCCTGCATCTGGGTTCTGCTCATACGTTTCGTGACAACACACTTGCGCTCTTCCTTCCTGTCATGTGCATGCACTCTCAAGTGGCCAAGACTGCAAGTCGGGGTATTTGAACGCACCCATTGTGTGTGTGACCATACTCGGGGGTTTGTTTTTCTAGGAACATGTCAAATGAATACAGTCAAATAAGCCACTTATTCATAAGAAGGGATGTTTTCTAACATGTGTTTGAGTTGTATTAACTTTCCTCATAAAATGGAAAGATTTCCAGAGTTACATTGCTGACTCTGGTTCATGACACATGTCAGCAATGTAACTCTGTTAATCTAACCATCTTATTCGTAAAGTTTTTTTTGTTATTGAGATGACTCATGAAAACAAAAGGAAAAAAAAAAAAACAATTAAAAATATTCTGATCTCTTTTACATATTTATGATAATAATTAGAAAAGGAAAACAATAAAATATATATTTTTAAATCACAATAAATTAGAAAGGAGGTTAGGAGAACCAATAAACAACTGACATGTAAGAACAAAATGTTTAGAAGGACATCTAATCTTATACACGTGCATACAAATAAATGTAAGTAGCGTTTGTATGTGTCTGTCTTCCTAAAAGTCGTCACACAGCAAATTGGCCAGTGTTAAATGAAGACTGCTGGGAGTATATATGTTCCACACTATATAGGGTTTTAAAAGTAACACTAAAACAGTGTTGAAGATAATGAGATAATGAAGTGATTCATTAACTGATGATTGATCATTAATGATGAACACCTGCTGTTAACAAACACAATCGCTGAAGAAAACATGAACAAGAACAATTGATTTTGAAGTCACCATTATGGCAAAAAGTTTTTCCTTCAGTTAAGGTCATAGCCTGACACTTGCACATTGTTGAAAAAAGAGATAAACTACAACATTTATAAATAGGGTTTATTTAGGAGCTTTACTTTGTAGGTTTCAATGTGTATGTAAAATGATAAATATACCTCATAAATAATGCTCCTGTTGGAAAAAGATTCAAATCAATTTGGAGAAGCAGCCTCCGTCTACAATGTGAAGTAAAGCATCCAAATAATCAAAAACCGGTAAAAAATCGAATGTACTGCATGACCTCTGCCAAAAGGTATACGCCAAAAAATGGGCGAAGCCTTCCTTTAAGAAGATGAAGCGCGCTGGAATAGAGTTTGGTTTCTGGGTATCATCAAAGCACAAAACAAAACTCATCAAAGCATTGCGCTGTAAGCTTTTCTTTTGTTTGTCACCACTGTTGAGATTCATGCACTGGTTATTGATGTCTGAGTAAAAGACCACATGCAGATACAGTTCTAAAACTCTTTATATTGATTGTTGCAGGAAATGAGGATCTTAAATGTAAATTCACTCAGACTGTTGTAACAAAAAGCCAATGAGAAATTAAACAACAACAGAGATAAACCTTGTGAAAGGATGTTATCACATTTTCTTTGATGTTGTTCGTTACAAAACTATGTTTATATTAAAAAAAAGTCTTCGAGTCATCTATCACCACAAGTGTAATCCACGTTGTGAGATTTTAGTTACTCTCCCATAACCATGCAACATGTATTTGGACCACTCTGGCATTGAGATTGCTTCAATATATAGAATCTTGTCCTTTATAGCGCAAAAACCCTCTCACTCACGAGTCATCACATCTCAACGGCAGAATGATTGACAAGTCTCCCTATCCCTGACCTTTTCCCCGAGTGTTTGCATCTGTATTTAAGCCTTGTATGTTTCTCAGTTCAGTGTCGGTAATTGCAATGTCAATGGCTCAACGTCCTTTTTCGTGGAGAGATACGTGGAGGACTTCCTCGTTCTGAGTCGCAAGGTGAGCTGGAATGATCGCTCGCTTAATGCGTGTTTTTTGATGGGGTTGGATGATAACTCCCGTCAGGGTCTTGGTCCTGAGTTCGGGGACAAACCTGTTGCGGAGTTTATCGATCTCATCTGATGGATATTGGGTTCTCGACTTCATTTGAGCGAGACCATCATGAGATCGATCATCATCTGATCCCGTCCATGCACGCGACGAGCGATCCATCTCACCTCGCGACCTCCCCGAGAACCTCCACAAGAGACAGAGCGCGCAGAAATCTGGGGTCTGCGAAGGCCGCTGCCCAGCCTCTGAAGCCGGAGCGCCTTCCAGTATTTATGGAAGGCCATATGGGTCAAAAAGGCCCTGACTTGATTGACATCTCTTCTACCGATGGACTATGTCCCTACTTCTGTGGGGATCCTAGAGTCAACCCTAACCTCAGTCTGGTGGACAGGATGCTGCTGGACTTTACCCAGCCACCGGAGAACACAGTCCCATCCGGCCCTCCAGTGGTCCCCGAGCCGGTCCTGTCCGGCCTCTCTTTGGTCCCCGAGCCGATCCTGTCCGGCATTCCAGTGGTCTCTGAGCCAGCCTGCCCAAAGCTCCACCTTAAAGACTGCACCTGGACTCAGCCCAAATATTTTTTGAGGGGGCGTCATATGGGCAGGATGGCCTGATCGGCCAGGCACCCTTCAGGCCTCCCGAACGGCTGGCACCCTCAAGGCATCCGGTTCCGCCGGCACATTCCAGGCCTCCTGTATGGCTGGCACCCTCAAGGTGTCCGTTGCGGCCGGCACCCTCCAGGCCTCCCAAACGGCTGGCACCCTCAAGGCGTCCGGTACAGCAGTCACCCTCAAGACCTCCCAAGCCTCCCGGCACCAGAGTGGACCCCCAGCGTCGGAGGCAACGTCCTGCAGACCCTCTGTACTCTCCCCTGTGTCCCGCACGGGTCTCCAGGACGCCTACCCCCCATTTGTTTTTCGGCGCGAGGTCGCGCCCGTGTGGAGGGATGGGGTACTGTAACACTTCAGCCTGTCCCCTGCCTGTGTTTCCCACATGTTTTGCATTGTCAACTGTTTCTCCTGTCCCTCGTTATTGCCAATTAGTCCCACACCTGATTCTGTTTCTCCCGAGTGTTTGCATCTGTATTTAAGCCCTGTATGTTTCTCAGTTTAGTGTCGGTTATTGTAATGTCAACATAGTTTTGTCTTCCCCGATTTTACTGTTCCTGGTTTTTTCTGTTTTTGATGCGTGGTTACTGGGGTGCGCAGTAACTCATTATCTTTTAAAGAGACATACACCAAAAAGGGGTTGCTTATAACATATGTGTTTTTGACAATGCAAAAAGGGTTTTGTTTATACAGCCATTTCATGAAAACCCTAATAAATCATACCAACTTGTTGAAAGTGCTCATACGATGAGCCCCTTGAAAAGTTAGCAGGCAGAGGGACAGCACAGTAGTATTTCGCCAGAGGTCGCGTTGTGTGTTCCACTACAAAACGAAGCTGCTCACAGATGCACCTGCTGGTTAATCGTCTATATTTGCGATACAATCGGCCGATGCCGATTAATTCAAAAATCCCAAATATATAAAATCGTCCAACCTTTAGTTAATGGCACTCCGTCGTACCCCAGTATTGTTCTCAAGTTTAACTTTTAACTATTTACTTTGTTGTCAGTATATTTATTTAATTTCACAATTGCGGAAAATCTGATCTATTTGCAACATAGTAACGAAAGCATGCTTGGAAAAAATTCAAGCCGGCAAATTCGGACATTAACCGAGTGCGCAAAGAAATCCATGCACTGCCTATTTGTTGATTAATGTTTTGAACTAAAACACGCCTGCAAACAAAGTCAAGTCCAAAATAATTATTTTCTACGTCAGTCTACTTTGTTTGCTGGGACAGAATAAAAAAAGTTCAATCCTGCCCATCGTCCATCAGGAGTGTCAAATGTCAAATGTCAAAACAAAGATTATACAACGTGAGCCATGTAGAAATTTAAAACAGCACTTTCAGATTTAGGCATCAACATTCATCATAACAACCTCAACCAACAAAGGTGACAATCATCAAACTTTTTGATTTCATATGGTATTTCTAAAAAAAAAATGATTTCTGGAATTCCTCTTGCGACCACATCCCCACGGCCTTGCGATCCCCACTTTGGGAAGCCCTGGGCTAGATGAACCTTTGTTTTAAGCAGTGCATCCAGAAACGTTGCCGGTGGACGCAAGCAGCCATTTAGCTTGTGTTTTTAAACAAGGCACGTAAATGTACTGCACTGTTGTCTTTGAAGTCTATATCTCCTCTTTAACCTCTGCTCTTGATGCCTCTTTAAATAATACTCACCAAATTCATATTCCAAACCTTTATAAAATGAATTCGTTTGCGATACGCCACTGGTTAGAGATTAATATCTGCTGCAGACTTGATAGTTGCAGTTTGATTCTATTCTTTCCAAATTCCATATCAATTCCATTCTAAATCCCATTGAGCTGAGTTGACCTGTGTCCCTTACATATCATACAATCTAAAAACAATCGTGTTGTCTGAACACATTTTGTGTCCCTTTTATTAAGTTAACAAAACATGAACACAAAACGACACATAATGTGTTAAAACAGTGTAACACAAACAATGTCTTAACAATGAACACATCCTTTGGGGAGTTCGGTGACTTTAGCAAGTATGCTGTAAATGAGGTGAATATGAAAAGCTTGCTTTCAAAGTGTTTAAAAAAATCACAAAATCATGTTTTTATTTTGTTTTGTTATGTAAGTTAGCTGTTTTTAGTTGTTATGATTTAAATTAAAACAAACTTACCGTTCTTTGATTGACGGTAATTGGAATGCACCATAAAAAAATATGATTATATAAAAAAATATCTCATTTTGGAACCAAAATTATTATATACATATATCAGTAATGCCTCTATAGAAGTGCTTACGGAAATGCTTCTTGTCTCTTAATATAACCATTAATAATAGACAAAAATATCCTGATTTTGGAGTAAATTGTCATGACGTTATAAAACAAACCAGAAACAGGAACTCACCAATCACGAGAAGACTGAAATACAGAGTTTGAGCCATTTCTGAGGAAGAGACACATTGAAATCATCAGACCTTAAAATTCTTCTGATTGCTCGCAATTTTTGTAACCAAAATTAATTCATTCACAAAATTGAAAATGTCTCCGCTATACATAAATGTGCATCAAATATATATTTGAGTATGACGTCAAAGTTTGTTTTTCGTGTCTGTCATGTTTTCTTAAAGTTAAAACACTCTTCAGTAAGTTTATCAATTCTTCATAAAGATTCATTAGAAGTTATTGAGTCATATCAAAATATTTTTTTAATAGGAATGAAAAAGTAAACCGTTCTTACTTTTCATCTCTTGTGTGTTTCTCTCCTGAATCTGCTGCTGTTTCTCTCTCTCTCTGTGTTTATGTGTCATTATATTACATCTGATCTTCAGTACCTCCCATCATTTGGGTATTTCTCTAGAAAGACTTATTTTCATATTTTACATCCTGCTTATTTGTTTAATGGCTCCCCTGCTGTCTTGTTGTCTAGTGTTAATGTTATGAAAGAATTCAAATGAGAGAAACAAGATGTGCCTTCTCTTATTTGCATGTGTGATGTGTGTCAGCCAGCGAAAACAACATTTGTGACCCAAACCTGCGAATCTTCTAAGAATCGTTTTGGATAAAATATAAAGTATCTTTGGTCTGACTTTTATCGCATATCGTTTTTTTTCCAATAAAACTTAAACTTGAGCAAACGGCTGATGATTCTCTCTAAGATCTTTTGTACACATATGAAAAAAGTGTAGGTGGTAGTAGTGTTTGCTTTTATTTCTCTCTTGTAAGATCTTGACAGCAACAATATGATTCTGAGTCAAGTTGAGTAAATGATTCTTTTTCAGTTCATCAGTGAGTGGTATAGATCTGGGCCAGGGGGCCACCAGTACCAGGCCAGACACTACCATGTGGCCCACAAGTGCGGCAAAACAAACTTTGCCATTTGGGTTGTGCCACCGTCTCTGGGCAGCCACAGCAAGACTACGGTCCTATTTACTTAAATTGAGGAAGACAGATATTTATAAAATCATTGGCAAAAAAAAATCACAGTTAAAACACATATATATCAATAATTGAACCTAACAACAACTGTACCAACTTTTGTTTTTTTAAGCTTAATTCATACCTTTTTTAATGTCGTTCTCGAGGGCTCTGTGGCTTTAAAAGGGTGTTCATTAGTTGTGGTTCAAATAAAATAAATATCATTTTAAGAAATAAAATCTTTGCAAATACTTAAATTTTCCACAACCTTTGTCTGGTCTGTGTTCCTAATTTAAAGGGACAATTAACCTAAATTTGGAAGTAATGAAATGATCAAATGTTTATGGGTTCTTGCTTTTATGACATTCCTACATCCCAAACACCGCCACACTAATAGAATTGCGTGTGTTAGGTTTACAGTGTGTGTGCAAATAATCGAACATTGACAATAGTCGAATGTATTGGGGAAAAGGTGTCCCCCAAATGAAATTCTGCTAGGGCCCCATAAAGGCTTGTTCCTGCCCTGCGTATACATGCCGTTGTGCTATTTGAAACGAAAAAGAGCAACTCGGAGTAATCGTGTCAACTAACCATCACATATTAGCGTGGATAAGAACTGGTTTGCTTGAACGACCCAGTCAACACGATGATGTCACCATGAGTTTACAGAAAGCACACGATGAGGTCAAAATGTAACATCACATCAAACTCACATCAAATTACACACGTAAACATTGCAACACGTTATAAATAAGACACAAAAACATCAATTAACTCAAGTGTATGAACCTCAACAATGGTAAGAATAAACTGAGGAGATTCATGCTGCAATGCATGCTGGGAGTCATGAATGAGTTTTGAACTATGGTTTTACCCAGCATGCATTGCAGCATGAAGGTTTCATTCTCCTGATTGTGACCATTGTTGAGTTTAATATCCTGATTCTTGATGTATTTGTATGAAAAACTTTTGTTTTAAATATGTGCGCATAATTCTTTGAAAAGACCTAAAACATCATCGTGTTGCCTGGGATGCGTACTGTGTGAATCAACCCTTTGTGCTTCTCTAAACGTCACTGTTCCTACCCAGAAGCAAAAAACAAATGTGATGAGATAACATCTGATGTTGATGTCAATATTTACTTTGATGTTTCCATGGCAGCCAACTCTCACGCGATTGGCGTGAGACTTACTCGTTCTATAATGATCGCACTCTCACGCCACACATCCATTTTTTCCATAGTGTGTGATAAAAATGTTAAATAGTTGCTTAAAACAGGGCTCAACTTGGCTCCTGGCGGTCCGGTGTCCTGCAGAGTTTAGTTTCGATCCTGATCAAACACTCCTGACCAAACTAAACAAAGTATTGAGGACTAATTGATAAGAATGAACAGGTGTGTTAGATTTGGGCTCCCTCATAGAAATGTGTCTTAACACCCAAAACTATTTTATCTGGACTCATAACCTGTCAACAGAGCACACAAATAACACACAAAAAGGCTTTGTAGTCTTCTCCAATGTCTGGTCATTCTGACTGTCTTCTTTTTATTCAAACAAAACAGGCACGTGGATTCCTTCCGTCACCGATTAGGTCACATGACCTACACCTGGCAGTGTGATTGACTAGAGTAATAATAAAAAATAAAGCAAAAAACAGTACAGATGAAAGCATGTTACATTAACATATTAACCATTTCGTCTCCTAAATATCCTGCAAATGTTTTGAGAATGACCTGAATGGTCCCCTAAACGTTTAGAGAACACCTTGTTCTGTGAAAGTCCACCAAATAACATCTCCCCCACCATTTCTAAAAATCCACATTGTGACCGTCTGGTAACATTTACATTAAGTCAGCAGACGCTTTTATCCAAAGTGACTTACAAATGAGGTAAACAATTTGGAACATCATAAGGAAAACAAGGACATATAATACGGTTGCAGTAAATAATAAGTGCAGTAAAAACTGGTCACACATGTAGCCCATCACAGTATACAAGTTGTCATATACAAGTAAATATCAGTTATTTTCTAAGGATAGAAAAAGTAGAAAAGAAATGAAAGTCGGATGTACTCGGTAAGGTGTTGATGGAAGAGATGTGTTTTATGTCGATTCTTAAAGAAGCAGGCTAAAATATACAACACTACAAAAAATCTATTATTATTTAGTAACTAGTTCCACGGAAATTTTTACGTTCACTCAATTTCTGTCTCCAATGTGTTACTGGAATATTTTTTTTTTAATTGGCCCAAACTTGACTTAATATATATTAATATAAAGTTTTTTAATAAGTTGATATTTCAAAACGTACATGCAAGATTCTGTCCAGTAAAATGTATTTACCCCGTTTTACTTCAATTAATTTATTAAATTATTATGGAAGTGAAAAACAAGTGGAACTACTAAATAATTGCATGCTGTTAACATAAAAGGATTAATCTTTATCTTTTGCATCTTTCAGTCAAATTGTGTCAGGGGAGGCGTGGCCTAGCGAAGTCTGGAGAGAGAGACAAATAAGTAGGTCATAGGCTGATTGTAAACACCTGTCTCCGGTTACAGTGTTTGGTGAGAAGAATACAAAAGCCAGCATAAGGGGAGGACCGAGTGAGAGAGTTTTTGAAAGAACACGAAGGCAAGTAGAGGACGTATGCTGGGAAAGACAAAGACAAAAGAAACCCTGTGTGCCAGGAGTCCATATTTAAGTATTATTTACTTTTGATTTATGTTGTGTTTGGCGAATAAAAAAAGAATCTCCTCAGCCACGCCGACCCTATCTCCTTACTTCCTTGTATTGAACCTCACCAAACACATAAAGAATTAACCAACACAGCTTATAATTCATAAGCACTTCTCATACACACTGAATATATGAAGTCCTCTTGTTGACAGACATTGCATTTATAATACAACAGAACATTTTTTGCTCTGGCAGTTTCTTTAACTCATTTTTGTTAACTGTTTTAAATGGGCTTTATTGTCATCAGTGCTTTTTTTCTCAGAGTTAAAAGTGGAAGTACAAAATTTCATAGGCATACAAACATACTCAAGTAAATAAAAACAAGAATGCCGGAAACATGCATCAGTCACATAATATGAGGTCAACTGCTTCATGTATTAAAAGTATAAGTAACAGAATATTGCTTGGAATAATCTGACCTCAACATTACATCTTGGAAAACCATAATTCATCTAGTTTTATGACTGCAAGAGTCTGGTTCTCAATGAACACTTTTCACTATCGAGACCAACGTAGACCTTCTGCACAGCTTTAAAAAGCAACTTTCATTGTTTTGGGTACTAAAAATAAATAGAGAGCATAAAGCAGTCCCAGAGGTAGTCGGAACCTCTGCAAGGCCATTTAGGATAACTTGTTCCTCCACATCTACAGCCGCATCCACTGAGTTCCGACCTTCAGTGTAAATAGAAGTCTCGAGAAGAACCTTATGCTTCCGTTTGATCTGCCTCTGCACATCATCGCCGCTCTGGTTTGATGAACAAACTAATATTTAAAAATAAATACAAACACACAAATACATGTTTGCACTGTCAGGAAGCTCTAATCTTTAAAACCATTTCTTTTGAGGATACACAAAAAAATGATAAACAAGTATATACTTCACAAAAAAACTTCCCTTTTTCAGGATACTGTTTTAAAGACGTCTAAAAAGGTTTTTAAACAATAATTATTTTGTTTGTTCAATAAACCCATGATTATTACATTTCTTTAGACAACCCAGACACATTTTGTTAAATAAATTACTTTAAAAAGTGAAAGTAAAATATGTTTCGCCGCTGACCTTCGACCCATGGCGATATCTGCACTGAAAGAAATGATTCTTGAGTGTTAGTAAATATTACCCATGCAAATCAGAATCATTGTACTCACATATATTAGGTAGCAAAGTTAACTTTGTGCAACTTCCTGAATCTACTCAATAAAATTGAGGCAAGGATTTAATCTACTCAATTAGATTGAGTAGATTTTATTCTATGTTTTTAAGTAGAGTACATAAATTTATCAGATTTGTATCATGACACACTAAAGGAAATTAGATAAAGTCTACCTAATATTTCTCAATAATAATTATAAAAATGGAGTAATAATAGTTTATATAACCGACAACAGATCATCTGCTTATTATGAATGATACATATTGAAAAATTAAACACAAAATATGACTTATTCAGAGAAGCTTGAATTGACCTAAAAATGGTCTGAAACAGGAGACCACATCATTTGCTTTTATTGACCAAATAATAAACGTCTACAAAACCCATTAGTGACAATGAACACATTATTCATTTTATGTCACTATTATTGTGGTCAGTGTTCACTTTAGCTGATCTCTTGATTCTTAAATTTATGCATTTAGCAGACGCCTTCAATTGCATTATACTATGCATTGCATCTGGATATATGCAATCTCTTGGCATTTAACTCTTGACTTTGGCGTTACTAGTGCCATACTCTTACCACTGAGCCACAGAAAAGCACACATTAAGACTCAATAATCTCTGACTGTTTTGATATTATTTAGATATAAACATATTTTCGGTAGCAAATGAAAGTGTTAATAGACTAGCTGTTGAGTTATGATTTTCTGAGCATTACTGAGTGGAGTTCATTTTATATTTGATTAATAGCTTTAGTCCTGCCACGTAAATTATATTCTGGTATACATTCTGGGTATCATCAAAGCACAAAACTCCTCCATGACTCCTGGCATTCATTGCAGCGGTAAGATTTTCATTTGTTTGCAGATTCATTGAGCTGGTGTGATGTTACATGCAAGCATACACAACTTTGTAAATATAGAGGATTTCCTGCGATCCTTTTTTAAAGGACTTCATCTGGTTTTCCAATTGGGTCAATCTCAACACAATACACTGCTCGAACAGGATGGCCTGCAAATTATCAATTACCAAACTTTCCTCTGCCAATACAAAGAAAACTTGAAGAGAACAGTGGTTTTTTTTTTCTTCGACTGGGTGAAACAAATGGAGATACAAAATAATCCAAACATTATTTGATCAGATGTGCACAAGTACATTTTAATACAAGTTAAAACTGCCATGTCGTTCCAATTAGTGCAGAAAATGTATGTTTATTATATGTAGAAACCCATTGTGTACAATGATGAGCCAGTGATGTGTACACTTCCTTGTGGAAGGTCTGCATTTGTTACAAGTAAGCTAATCAATTATTTCCATTTTCAGGTATCCAACAAGTGCTCAATATAACAAGGTGTGCGTATCCCTTGTTACCAATTACCCCTTCTTGAGAGACAAAACTGGAAAATGATACTTAAGAGAATGTCAAACAGCTTTTTATTAAACTTTAAACTATTCATTAAACTACATTGTTATCTTGTGATACATGTTACAATTAATAATATTATTTTTCCACTCAAGGAGTCATGGCATGAAATGCTAAAAAAACAAAATAAAAAAGAGAGTCACTTAAGCCAAGTTTTAGTAGTGCGTAGGACCTATGCCGTAACCTATGGTGTAGCTTATGCAGAGCTGCATACCCTATGTGTTTCGGTTTGAAATGACAAGAGGGTGAATAAATATTGACAGAATGTTCATTTTTGAGTGAACTATCACTTTAATGGACTCTTACTGTTTTGGTGAACTTGTTTTGTTTTTATTTTTTAACACAGAGCTAATCACAAACATAGGAAGAGTTCTACACTGTAAAAAATACATGTATTTTTACTGGAAAATGCAGTATAACGTAACAGCATTTTCCCTTTTTTTTGTAAAATAGTAAAATTCCATAAATGCCATACATTTACACATTTCTCCATGTTACTGAAAAAAATGTTTTTAAAGAAAAGTAATTATCATGAAATCTGAAAATGCACTTCTGACCTCTAGTGGTGATCTTTCTCTGATGAAGTGAGTTTAACGGCTTGAGCAGAACATGTTGTTATTATTCATCCAATCAATCACAGTAGAAAACATGAACCACAGCCACTATTCTTCCTAATTCATTATGAAATATGTTAGAAGACAGAAGGGACAGGGACTTTCCCAAATCAACATGCTGCAGAACATGTATGACTTGATTTTTCATTGTTTTTAAGTCACCATTAATGTGATCAGTGTTTCCTTTGTTGGACCCTTGATTCTTTTACCTTAATGTTAACAATGGAGGCTTTTGATTGTTGTAACTGTTAACCTGCATTTGCTGGGCCAAAGAAAGTTTAAGCAAAAGCTTAAGGAGTAGTTCACTTCAAAGTGACTTTTCATAATAAGCGTAAAATTTACTATAGAAAATCAATTATGGACCCATTATGAAGTCAACTACCCCGTTAATGCTGATTTACGATCTACTCAATTTAAGGTTGAATATGGGAGTCAAGAATTTATGTTACTTTTGTCTGCTGGGAATGCTCTTGAGCATTGAACATTTTGAATATTTTAAAAATGTGAAAGGGATGTTTTTTTAACAAACTTTTGTTAGCTGGCTTGTATTTCAGGCTGTTTTTCAGGTTGTAGTTGTTTCTCTGGGTAAATAATTTTTTTGTAGTTTTTGTTGAACTTTGCTGCAGTGATGCTGTTTGTTAACAGCAGATGTTCATCACTAATAACTCAATCATCACTATAATAATAATGAAACTCAATACAAATTCTGTCAAACTTGACCACAGAAAGGTGTTGGTTTTGGGATAAATCTGGGCCAGAATTGAAATGAACTGTTGTTTATATGTGGGCGAGCTCTGCTTTATTTGTTTTGATTTTGGCTGACATGCGGCATTGCTTTGGTATGCCTACGACCCAAATCTGGGAAAACGGAGCGGGCCGCCCAAGGGCCTTCATTCCAAGCGATATGTGGGCCAGGTGAGGTGATATGGGGAAAAAGGTGTGGGCCACAGAAATTTGTTATCTGGGGAGATCTAGCGAGATTAAAACACGACGAGATTTTGAGTTGTGATGTCAGCATGATGGAGCGTGAGGGTGAAATTAGCATTGAAGATCCCCCTGCCACTTCGTAAATCACATTTAATTATAGTTACAGTGAAACATTGTGATGGACGAAGACATCGGAGGATGTGGTTATATCAGTTTGCTATAGATGGCCATCTGCCAAAACATTAAAAGCAATTATATCAGGTCTCCATACTGCCACCAGATCGCATTTTGCGATCACTTTTCAAGACAGCTTACTTTTCAACAAGTATTTGCGCATGTACAACCTGCACATTTTGAATGTCATCGTCTATCAGCCCAACCCTGGAACACAATATGTAAACATTGTAAGAAAACCGTCAAGTGCAGTTGAATCAAATGCTTTGTTCAATTCACACATTTCATCATTGAGGATTTCTTAAAATTGTGGCGGCTGCAAGAAGTGATGTGATGTGCATTTGTTTTCTTTGGCTGGTCTGTGGGCTTTAGACGACCTTTTAAAATCCATTTTATTTTCTCTGATTTTTTTTCTTTGATTCTGTTTTTAGGACTGTAATAGTTCAATCATTTTTTTGCTATCAAATTTAATTCATTAAGATTTTAGTAAAAGTGCGTCTAAATACTTAAAATATGTAACCACAATTAATTAAACGCTTAAAATGTATCATTACCCACCCAGCACTAGACGTCATTTGGACGTCTTTTTTTGGGCTAAATCAAGTCGGCCCGTCCTGGCCGTCTTTTAGCCCAAAAATCGACGTCGAAATTTGGTCTTTTTTTGGTCTGTCGAAATCTGGTTGAAATTAGTGCAAAAATCGCCGGCGAAATTTGGTCTTTTTTTGGTCCGTCGAAATTTGGTCGAAATTAGCCCAAAAATCGACGCCGAAATGTGGTCTTATTGGTCCGTCGAAATCTGGTCGAAATTAGCCCAAAAATCGACGGCGAAATTTGGTCTTTTTTTGGTCCGTCGAAATTTGGTCGAAATTAGCCCAAAGATCGACGCCGAAATGTGGTCTTATTGGTCCGTCGAAATTTGGTCGAAATTAGCCCAAAGATCGACGTATATTACTAATATTGACATGAAAAGAAAATCACATTGCAGTAGTTTCTTGATAAAAACGTGTGTTGCGACTATTTCTTAAGATGTAATTTAACTAGTTCAACAATGTGGCTAAAGCACACAAATATTTATAATGAGCCGATATGCTTATAATGGAAGCCGTAATATATTCAATATAAAATATCCATAAAAATAACGTTGTGACTGCTAATTCAATTTTATAAAGTGTTTTCCCCGCTTCTTCGTGATGCACATACCTTTCAGACGTTTCTGAAGGTTGGTCGATTTGTTGTTAATAGTTGCTCATAATGTTGCATTCGGGAGAATTTTCCTTATTTATCACGCAACCGTTCTCCGCAATTTACAGAGTGCATTAGTTTTTTCTGGGTTTTGTTATACAAAATTACAGCTTTTACAGCGCCAAAAACAAGCATTAATGTTATGCCTGATCATCATTGTCAATCAATATTGACAAAGTCGTTGACCAAAGCACAAAAATTTTCTTTTCTCATCCAAAAGCAAACTCCTGAATCTTCAGTTGCTGCACATTAATGGAACTTTACAAAAAACTGGGTTCTATGTTTAGATGAAACTACAAAATTAGCTTCGTTGAGGCAAATTCAGAATAGTTAATCCAAAAATTATGATTCTGTCATAATTTACTAATTGTCCCAAACCTGTGTTAATGTCTTTGTTCTGCTGAACACAAGGGGAGAAATTTTGAATAAGGTTTGTGACATGGCCACGATTGCAGTGGATTTGAGAAAATGAAAACTTGATTTAAAAATAAGTTCATTTCAAATTTCAAAACCAATGCCTTCATTCTGCAACAATTAAATTTTGATGCCATTGAAGAAAAAGATCATTGGGTGAGAAGGTTCTTCACTGCACATCTCATTGAAAAAAGGTACGATTTTTAATCTCATATTAAATAATTATAAATGTTTTCGTTTTCTTAAGGAAATCAATTTTTATTTAAGGTCATATCTATAAAATGAACATAAGACAATTATACAGCCGGGCGAAGGACTCATTGAGTATTTACGATACCACAATATCAAGAAATGTATGTGATAAAAACTAAACATTATTTACTGAATGCTAAAAAAAAACATAATTTAAAATGTATTAATTAAATTTATATCTAGCCTAGTCAGATGATAAAAAGTACACTTACATTATGTACTTATAGTGCTCTCCTTTTGTACACTAATTTTATACTTTTTAGTAATTATACAATTTGTATTAAATGTATTGCTACTTGAGATAATCTTAAAAACATAAGTGTACTCAGCCAATCTAAAATCTTGTCTAGGGCACAAACACAGGCTGGGTCGGCCCTGTTTTAAGACACCACGAATATGAAATGTGATCAAATTTTATTTAGTTGGCACTTAGTTACGGGTGGTAATTAAATACATTTTAAATATGCCTACATGAATAGTATGTTAAAAGCACATAAATCAATAAACAGGAAGTGTGAACTATAACTTCTCCAGGAGCAGGAAAGCTCCGCTACATTAACTTATGACTAGATAGAGCGGAACTGTTACTATAGCAACGATTTCAACTTAAGAGTTTGTCTCTGAGGAGGCTTAAATACTAAAGCAGAATTTTTAGAATACAACTATAAATTTAGTGTGCGGAAAAGAGCAATTTAAGTATATTTTGAAAGTGTACTTTTTAGCAAAGAGCCACACACACCACTATAGTCAGCCTAGGCTTACGGAGCCGCACTGCAAATTTTTTCTAATCTATCTACTTTTTTGTCATAAGGTAGTATAACGCAAGGTATCTGCTCACACATGGTTTCCTGTCTTTTATGTGCTGTTTACATCTGAACCGTATAATGTTAAAGGCCGCTGTCGTATAATGTAAAATACCTTTTCCGGGTCCAATGTTATTGTACGGAAGGCGCCGTAAATCTATATTCCTGCGAATCAAGGCATTTCATTTATGCTATTTGCGAACTGAACCATCTTTACAACAAATGAATTATTCCTTTTGAGTAACAAACTGAGAACAAATGTGTTTTTCTTTGTCATTGCAGATGGAGTCAAAATGTGAAACATCAAGGCCACCGACCACATCATAGTCAAAGCCATGGGAGACGACACGGCTCCTGAGCGATCTGGCGGTAGCGGGCATCGTGCAAACTAAAGTGTACTTATTACATTTTGTTATTCAAATGTTTTGATTATTTGTGTGTTATGTAACTGACAATAAATGTTTCGTAGTACTTTTAGTCAGTTGTCTTATTTTGAGAAATATAATATAATATTGAATACATAAAAATGATTTTATGCTTAAAATTAAGTAAAATTCAAGTCTGGAAAAAGACAAAACTTTTTATAGACGTCTTTCAACAACCCGAAAAAGACGTCTTCTCAAAGACCGGAAAAAGACGTCTTATCACGACGCGAAAAAGACGTCGTTTCACTTTTCAACCACATTTCGACGTTGTTTGGACGTCTGGCACTGACGTCTTTTCGACGTCTTTTCGACGACTTTTTGCTGGGTGGGTATTTATTTAAATGTTAATGAAAAAAACATTGCTTTTTTAATTATGTCGCAATTTAATGCAAGCATTATGATGGGAGGAAAGTTGGCTCAATATTTGTGAACATGGTCTGAGGAATCTGCACAGACTCTGCAAGGGCCCCACAGACAACAGTGCTAAGCGATCACGTTTATTCAAGCCCTTTTTTGTGATAAACATTCTAATTTTTGTGAATCTAGAAGCTGTGACATTCTCATCTTCGTTTTATTTTGTGTTCTCAAGATGCATTCACCGCATTTTACAGCTCATTCTGCCATCAATGTCAAATCCTTCTTTCATACATTAAATTATAAATATGAAAATATGTATATTCATAATTAAGTTGTTGTTAACATAACTGTATGTAGTTTAATTATTAGCTACTTTGATATCATACAGTTTGTTTAAAACCTACACATTTAGCCCATGTGCACCGGTTAAACAAACGACAGATTAAACTAAATTATGGTATACAAAACCATGATAAAATATACACATAAGACAATATCACCAGTATAACTAAAACAGAGCATAAAATAATGACTTAACCAATTATAACACAAATTGCTCAGAGCTCAACAGGAACCTACCTCTCCCATGCACAGCCAGTGCGAAAAGGTAAGAGGAGGTGAACAGACTGGAAGTAAGGTAAAACACCGTTCACAGAATATTTAAAGGGGAAGGCGCACATAGACAGAATATCAGGTTAACATAATAAATAAACTTTTTGTCTAATTATAATATAAGAAATAAACAAGCTACATTCTGTACCCGTGACACTAGATCTGACCAAAAATCAAACATTTCGTTCCTCATACACTTTTAAAAACGATTCATAATGCTTTTTTCAAACATTGTGTCATGTTTCTGCCACTTGTCCGGTTTTTCCAGTCTTGGGGCAGGATCATGACAGTGTCACGTGTTTTGTGTGTGTGTCATTGTTCCTGTTTTTCTAGTCGTGTCTCAGCTTAGTCTAGTCCGGTCAGTAAGTGTCAAGAGTTATGTTAGTTTAGTCCAGTCCAGTTCATTGTTCCTGTCAAGTTTGTGTTATTATATGTCAGTGTTGTTTTACCCCCTCGTGGCATTTTGCTTTATTTATTAAATTACTGTTTCTCCCGTACTGACTGCCTGCGTTTGAGTTCTGTACTTCTCTGATCGTGACACACTGGTTTATTTCAAATGTTTTTAAACAAAACATTAAAATGAAACTCATTTTAATTAGAACATTGAAAACAACAGTCAATGTATGTGTCGACTGGCAGGAGCTGTACCGTTTAAACTAGACTACCTCAGAACATTTACTCTCCATATATTACTAACAGCGGTGGAACTTGTAGGCTTAGCAAATGAATGGGGAACTAACTTAAGGAAACACATCCACTCCACTCGAGAGACTAGACAAGATTTCTAATACAAAATCAGTGTTTGTTTTATTACAATAAATACAGAATTTGACCAATATCAATTAAAATCACAATGAATAAACATGAGTAAAGAAAGCCAAATTCAAAAGAACAAAAATCAGAATCAATATCAACCAGGAGCTGAGGCATTAGTTAGTGGGATAACACACAACACTAGTGGTGCAAAGAATCATCACACAACTCAAGATCACACTAAAGGCAAAGCAAATAACACAGCAATAATGACAAAGCAACATATATATCCGCAACATTTATAAATGAAGTTTCTCACACCAATGTGTTTGTTGTCCCACCTCAATCACTCAGACATAACAATGTTATGATTAGGTAAGGACAAATTGTATGTCATTCCACTTCCAAGGAATAAGGATGGTTCCGGTCTCAGAGACAGGAGAGAGCACATGGCATGTCAAAACAAACAATGCCATGTCTCTCTCTACACTAAACATGTGGGTCTGTCATGTTCCAAACATGAAAACATGACCAAAAGAGCCAGATTCATGACAGATATGTTACAAGCTTTTGAACACTGACTATGATATAATGTGTTAAAGCAGTGTGAGTGAAATTCATTTTTAGGCCATGCAATGTAGACAGTGTTTACTTGGCTTTACTTGTGACATCACAATCCAGTAGCTGAACTTCCTTTCCAGTAGAACAGATTTTCTTGTGTTCGTATGGTGTGCTGTTGGTATAGAAATTAGTCATGGATTGATGTTTATACTTGGGACCTCTGTGTGACATTGTATATATTCATTGTACTGTTCTCTTTATAAACAGCAAACCAAACCTCATTCAAGAGCCAGGATATGAGCGCCTTGTGCTCCTTTAATGATCCAATGTATGGTTTACATAGGCAAACTTAATAGCCATTGGACGGAGTAAAACTGTAAATAAAATGTAAGAAAAATTGAAATGCATCAATGTTCAAATGACATCGTATTTAATTAGCTGAAAACATACAAACACATTGCTAATATTGTAAGGTAGAAGCATATCACATTTTCAATGTAGCGCTTAAGAAACGATCGTTAATAACATAAACATCGTGATCAAATCACAAATAAACTGGAAATACTTCTAGTTATATATACTACGTAAATGGATGATATAAATAAACTTACAGCCATTGGTTACAACAGGGTTGCGATCGTTACTTCCGGTTCCCCAACATGCACTACGCACAGACCCATGTCACAATAAAAGTCTGTGCAAATGAATTTACATAACATCAGCAGGTAAACATTATGTACTTAGAATATTAAAGGTTTATATGAATATAAATCATAACTTGTACATAGCCTCCAACAGAGGCAGACATTCATTAAAATGCTTCAATCACAATTACAAGAGTAGCATTTTGTGCAGAGCATGCACTTTATGTAAAAATGTTTTAAATGGGCTTTCAACACATTTATCAAATGTTTAATTATTTTCTGAAAGCAGTTACTAAGTTATATGCAAGCATGAAGTTGTATTTTAAAAATAGGAAGGTGATAATATAAGTTTAAAATATTTTAAGTTAGTAAAAAAATTTGTTAGTATTTTCACAGGAAATATATTCAAAACACAATAAAGTATACTTGTTTTACACTAGGGATTACATACCTCATGTGGTTTCCATGTGTTCACGCTCTCTGGTGCTTGTTCTGAAAGCTGTTTGAAAACTTTCATCAAAAGTGTAGCCCTTCAGAATACCACTTCATTTGATCTAAGTGAGAGAGGAAACAGCGAGTAGTCTGATGTTAAAAAAAACAGAACCTCATATGTTTTGAATATCACAGGCCAAAACTCCTCACATTAATTCAAAGCACAAATACAGTTTTTCTGGAATAAGGCCCCTGAATAGCCGAGCTTAATCAACACTTGTCATGAAAACATCAAACTCAATATAACTTAAAGTAGCTTGTTCATTTGTTGTTCAAACACTACAGCAAACATTGACCGAGGAAAAGAGAATCAACTTTAGGAAAGTGAAGAGTCAATAGCTTAACTTAAGCAAACACTGATCACATTGTTTTCGCATTGAAGGGCTAGTTCCCTCAAAAATGAAAATTCTGTTATCAGAAACTCCCCCTCGGGTTGTTTTAAAGGAGTTAATAAAACGACTAAAACAAATATTATCGTTTGTTTTAGATGTAATGCAATGTGTATTCACGATTTAGGTCTCATTAACTGTGCTTGTTTTTTGTTTTATACTGTTATATGAGGTCTACTCGTGACCTTTTTGCTGTTTGACGTGTTTTACTATTTACTGACTTATTTCCCGGATGCGATGGCAAAGCTTTGCGTATAGTTTGTATAGCCTGTTGTATGGTGTTTAATTATAGATGACTGTACCTATCAGCATTTGAGACCAGTGTTCCCGAACCGGAGAAAAGATCACCGCGATCCTGGGTCTCAAATGTAACTACGGTTTCAATGATAAATAAACAAACGGGAGACTCCCGGTAACTTATGGAAATCACCCAGCACCCAAAATAATACCAAAACACTTCAAAACAGCCTCCATTATTCTCAAATGGTGGATAATACCTTGAAAAATTATATATGAGCCCCCCAAATCACAGAGATGGCGATTCGAACGGACCTAAGATCACAGACAACCTCTGCAATTAATACAAATGACTAGAGGTCCCCAGGTTAAAGTAATCTAGTGTGAATAGTGCTCAGGGCACATCAAGCGATCTCAAACAAAGCAATAGTGACGCACAGTACAACAATGTTTTACTCACATAAGATTGCAGGGAAATTCCTATCGGATCCAATATTCATGACACAGCACTGCTTTTTAATTTTAGTCATTCCACAAGGCCAGTGTCGATCTCTGCCTTGTTCATGAGGGAATCCTCTGAGAAATTAAATGAACAAACGCTCCATGTTTTTCCCACATGAGCTGGAACGTCTTTAAAAATAAAGTTTAACCACGCATTCCTAATATCGGAATCCAAAGGAACGTTATGCAGCGACTGTATTCTTCCACAACCAGGGATCGCACAATGACGAGACTTTCGGTGAGACACGGACAAAGGACACAAGTGCACACACCGGTTAACAGATTTTGATAATAAATGATAACAAAGAAAAACAAACACCCACGAGGGGGTTACATAACGCAACATGGTCTTTGTTAATGTCTTTGTTCTGTTAAACACAAAGATATTTGTAAGAATGTTAGCAATTGTCAGTTCAGTGACAATATCATAAACAGGAAAAAAAATTAGGAAAAATATATTGTATTTTTTTGTTCTGTCGAACACAATGTGAGATATTTCCAAGAATTTAGGAAAACAAACAGTTCTGCGGCACCTTTGACTACCATTTAATTTTACCTACAATGGCAGTCAATGCTGTCACAGAATTGAAAATTGCTAATATTTTTCCAAATATCTTTCTCTGTGCTCATCACATCAAAGTCATTTATACAGGTATGAAATGACATAAGGCTGATTAAATGATTTTTGGGTGAAAAAGTATGGTGGCCGTGAAGTGCAAAACAAAACAACAAATCGCAGAGCTAAGAACGAATCTTAAAGCAAAATAAAAAATCCGAAATCACAAAAAAATCTGAAAAGGTTATATCGCATCTAAAAACAATATTTCAAACCAGAACACACAACAACAATTCAGGAAACAAAATAACAAGGCAGAAAACAAAATGACAAGTCAGATGCATGTCTGGTGCGCTACTGTCTCATACTGGATTCATGAGCAGAGCCTTCAGGTCGCATGAGCACTGAGCAGCATTACATTTCATTTACATTTATGCATTTGGCAGACGCTCTTATTTAAAGTGACAAAAAGTGCATTATGTTATAGATTTGTTTTTAAGCATATGCAATCCCAGGGATCGAACCCATGACCTTGGCATTGCTAGCACCATGCTCTAACCACTGAGAAAGCCACAGGAAAGCATAGTAATGCTACTGTGACTGCCATGCCTGTGTACCATTGGTGATGTTTTCACCTCACATGATACATTCAATAGAAGCATAAAACATGATGTACTTTTATCTGTGTCTCTGCGGGTTATGGTGAGAGAATGGGAGACAACATGACACAACAAGAATTTTGTTTCCCGAATTGATGTTGTGTTTTATGTTTCGCAAGTTTTTGATGTGATTTCAGATTTGTAATTGTGATTTTGGATTTATTATTTTGCTTTTTAGATTTGTTATTAGTTTTGTGATTTGGGGTTTCGTTTTGCACTTCACGGCCACCGTATAAAATTGATATTGATTCAGTGAAATGAACATTGAGAAATCAAATTTCTTTTTGACATTGATTGCTTTCAAAGTTACGTCTGTTTATAACTTGTGTATATAACGTCTCGGTTACGTATGTAACCTCGGTTCCCTGATGGAGGGAACGAGACGTTGTGTTGAGAGACGACTGGGGTTTGATCTTGAGAACCTATCATCTCCGAGAGGAATTTCTAAACGCCAATAGGATTGGCGAATGGCCCGCCCACGCCAGTCTCCGCCCCGTACATACGGGTATAAAAGGAAGATGGCGGCGGTCATTCACTTACCTTTGTGCTGAGGAACCTGAGAGAGTGTCTCTCGTCACTGCAGCGGGTCGGCGCAGTGGTGTGGCATGAAGACACAACGTCTCGTTCCCTCCATCAGGGAACCGAGGTTACATACGTAACCGAGACGTTCCCCTTCAGTCGGTCTCTCGACGTTGTGTTGAGAGACGACTGGGGAAGTATCTACACACGCCACGGCACTACGCCGCATTACGACCTCTAGCGGGGCGACAGTGACTGGGCCTGCGAGTCAAGACTGAGCGCTACCGCGAGATGTAATCTTCCAGTGGATTCAGTATCAGACATACGAAGAAGCTTCTACTGACGGTCATCACGGAAGGTGCCGTTACCCCTGTAACGAGGTCCCTTCCGGGCCGCACTGGGAAAAAACACTACTCTTCTCTTGAAGAGTGTGTTGCGGAGCCCACATCCTGCCACGTGGGGAGGTACATGTGGAGGTATAATGCATGGTCCTCCCATAGGGAGAGCGCACGCCGGAAGTGTCAACCCGATTCTGGGGACAGTAAACCCGGTGGAGAGCCACCGGTGGGGAGGTCACCAATTCGCCAGAGGGGAATACGTGAAAATCTTCATACGGGACTACCTATAAGCGAGTCACTACGTATGGGGCACTAGTCCAAGTATAGGGGTTCGCCTGAATAGGGGTAACTCTACCAGTACTGGACCTGGTTCTAACAGACCGCTCCGCCCGATCTATTACCAATGCCGTGCTTAGTGATGGATGGAATGCCTATGCTTCACCCTAATGGGGGAATTGCAGGGAGGCAGTTAGCGCACGTTACTCACCTGAAGAGGGGAGAAGGCGCTTTCACAGGCGTACGTCCAGGCCAGATGCCGGCCCCTATTCCAGCAGGACACGGGCTGACACCTGTTCCACTCGGAGGTCGTAGAACCTCACGAAGGAACTGGACGTAGCCCAACCCGCAGCTCTACAGATGTCTGCCAGGGTGGCACCCTTGGCCAACGCCCACGAGGAGGCCATACTCCGAGTGGAGTGAGCTCTCACTGCAAGCGGGCATGGTTGGCCCGTGGACTGGTACGCCAAGGAGATGGCATCCACAATCCAGTGTGCCAGCCGCTGTTTGGAGACAGCTCTCCCCTGATGCTGTCTTCCAAAACAGACAAAGAGCTGCTCAGAACTCCTAAGTTCTGTGTGCGGTCAATGTAGAGACGCAATGCGCGTACAGGACACAACACATGAGAGGTTGGGTCTTCCTCCCCGGAGGGGAGCGCCTGCAAGGTCACCACCTGATCCCTGAAGGGAGTGGTGGGGACCTTGGGCACGTAACCTGGTCTGGGTCTCAGGACAACGTGAGAGTTACCAGTTCCAAATTCTAGGCATCCCGGGGACACGGAAAGGCCCTGTAGGTCCCCGACCCTCTTGATAGATGCGAGCGCCATCAGGAGTGCTGTCTTCATCGTAAGATGAGGAAGAGAGGCATCTCCGAGGGGCTCAAACGGGGCCATAGCCAGGCCCTGTAGGACCACATTAAGTTCCAAAGAGGGTACAGGGCGCTGTCGAGGTGGATTCACCCTCGTCGCACCCTTAAGGAACCTGATGATCAGGTCGTGCCGACCAAGAGACTTACCCTCCACGAGATCGTGATGAGCGGCAATAGCGGCTACATACACTTTCAAGGTGGATGGGGAGAGGTTACTCTCTAGTCTCTGCTGTAAGAAGGCCAGCACTGACCCGATCGGGCAATTCCGCGGGTTCTCTCCAAGGGAGGAACACCAAGACGAGAAGAGACGCCACTTGTAGGCGTACAAACGCCGCGTGGCGGGGGCTCTAGCCTGCATGACCGTCTCTTGGACTGCCAGAGGCAAGCCACTTAAACTCTCCTTGTCCCGTCCAGGGACCAGGCATGGAGATTCCAGAGGCCCGGATTGGGGTGCCAAACCGTGCCCTTCCCCTGCGAAAGAAGGTCCTTCGAGAGGGGAATCGGCCAGGGGGGAGCTATCATCAGAGATATGAGGTCTGGGAACCAAGGCTGGTTGGGCCAATACGGCGCAACTAACAAGACTTGGAGCTCCTCTACCCTGACCTTGCACAGAGTCTGTGCAAGGAGGCTCACTGGGGGGGAAGGCGTACTTCCTCTTGTCTCGCGGCCAGCTGTGCGTTAAGGCGTCCGTGCCGAGGGTGCCCTCGGTCAGGGAGAACCAAAGCGGGCAATGGGTGGAGTCCGGGGAGGCAAACAGGTCTACCTGAGCCTGCCCGAACCGCTCCCATAAGAGCTGGACTACGCGGGGATGGAATCGCCATTCTCCACGGGGAGTCCCCTGACGAGAGAGCGCATCGGCTGTCTGATTCAGGTTCCCCGGGATGTACGTGGCTCGCAGGGATTTGGTCACCTGCTGACTCCATTGGAAGAGGCGTCGGGCTAGTTGCGACATCTGTCGTGAGCGTATGCCGCCCTGATGGTTGATGTACGCCACGGCAGACGTGCTGTCCGACCGGACTAGCACGTGTCTGTCTTGCACCAGGGGCCGTAGCCTCCTCAGTGCTAGATGAACTGCCAGCAACTTTAGGCAATTTATGTGCCATCGCAGCCGGGGGCCCGTCCACCGCCCTGCTACTGCGTGCCCGTTGCACACTGCCCCCCATCCCTGCAGGGAGGCATCTGTCGTAACTACGACGCGCCTCAAAACCTGCCCGAGCGGAACTCCCGCTCGTAAGAAGGACAACTTTTGCCCAAGGGATGAGGGTACGACGGCACAGGGGCGTGATCGTAATCCGCCTGGTGCCGCGGTGCCACGCCGTCCTCGGAACCCGACTCTGAAGCCAGTGCTGTAGCGGTCGCATGTGCATCAACCCAAGCTGGATTACCCCGGCTGAGGATGCCATGTGCCCCAGGAGCCTCTGAAATAGTTTCAGTGGGACCGCTGTGGCCTGCCTGACCTGTGTCAGGCAGCGTAGCACCGACTGAGCACGCTCGGTAGTGAGCTGCGCCGACATGCGGACAGAGTCTAGTTCCATCCCGAGATACGAGATGCTCTGCGCTGGGGAGAGCTTGCTCTTCTCTCGGTTGACCTGGAGGCCCAGACGGTCTAGGTGCCCGAGCACAAGATCCCTTTGCGTACTCAACACATCTCGCGAGTGTGCCAAAGTAAGCCAGTCGTCGAGATAGTTGAGTATACGCACGCCCTGTTCCCAGAGGGGAGCTAGGGCGGCCGAGTTTCGCAAAAACCTGCGGAGACAGGGCCAGACCGAAGGGCAGGACCCTGTACTGATACGCCTTCCCCTCGAACGCTAATCGTAGAAACGGTCGGTGTCGAGGAAGAATGGAGACGTGAAAGTACGCTTCCTTCAGGTCGATTGCCACGAACCAATCTTGGTGTAGAACTGACTCCAAGATGCGCTTCTGAGTCAGCATCCGGAACGGTAGCTTGTGCAGGTACCTGTTCAGGACGCGTAGATCCAGAATAGGGCACAGGTGAGTTTTTTTTTTTGGGGACGATGAAGTACGGGCTGTAGAACCCGGAGGACATCTCGGTTATGGGTGCGGGCTCGATCGCGCGTTTCGCCAGCAGGGCGGCGACCTCTCTCCGAAGTACGGGGGGTGCTTGGCGAACTGTATCGCATGACCGAGACGGATCGTTCGGTCCAACCACCGTGAAGGGCTGGTATGCGCCACGCAGCCAAGAACCTTGCCAACGGTGTTAGAGGAACGATCTCCTTCACCGTCCCTGGAAGAGGTGGTTCGGTGGGTGGCAGAGCGGTCACCTCCCACCGGGACGGATCCCTGGGAGGTTGACGGCTCTGCGGACTTACCTGTCTGATGGCGCTGGTCGACGCAACGTCGCGTGGAGGTAAAGTCGTCCGCGCCGTCCGCCCTCGCCACTGCGCGCCGAAGGGTGCTGTGGGAGAGGAAAACCCAGGGAAAACAACTCTCTTAACGAGGAGGTGGGCGCCGGGCCCTGAAAAGGGCCCGGACTTTGTGGAGACGCGACAGGCAACGTCTCGTACCGACTCGGCAATGGTATGGCCGACGTCGGGCCCGATGTTTCCCCTGGGTTCATCCTGTCAGGGCCGCTGGGAGTCCTTCTTTGCGGGTCGCTGGCGGGGTTTCGCTCTCCTCCGCGTGGGTCTGCGTCTCGGGTGGGCCGTCCTGGGGGAGGGCACCGGAACCGGAGGGGCCACAGCAGAGGGGCGGGGCTGTTGGGAAGCAGGCTGCGCCCGGGGACGTGACGACCGATGGGTGGCCATGCCACGGCGGGGCAAAATCTGTTGAATTGCCCTCCGTCTGCTTCTGTACCGCGGAGAACTGTTGTGCCACGTTCTCCACGGTGTCACCGAACAGCACTGCTTGCGAGATGGGGGCGTCCAGAAGGCGGGCCTTCTGTGCCTCACCAATCTGCACAAGGTTCAACCACAGATGCCTCCAGGTGAGCGAACTGGGGTATGGGCGGTTCGCCGAGCCGGAGCTGGCGAAGTGACATCCATAGCAGTCCCCATATCACCCCCGCTACTCGTCGAGGCGGTCGACTTCGCCGAAGCGGCAGCCGAACTCGCCTTAGAAGCGAGCGGGCTGGCGGCAACAGTTCCGAAGAACGTCGCCAGCCGTGACCGCAACACCTTGATAGACATGTCCTCGCAGACAGGACATGTCTTATCACTGAAACCTGCTTCAGCATGCTTGACGCCCAAACATGTGACGCAGGTTTCATGGCCGTCTGACTCGGGAATGAGTCTGCCGCACCCAAGGACACAGCTGCGAGACATGCTCAGCAGCCGGAGAAATATGCTCTTTTAGAAATAAGGCTCTGGGAATTTGCCGGGAAGTCGAAGGGAAGGCCGTCTTCACACCAGGGGATCCGCTGCTTCCACGTTGCGCCGGCAGGAGAAGAAAGACTCTCTCAAAGAAAATAAATTTGACACATATAGTGCAAAACAGTTCCGAAGAACAAAAGGTAAGTGAATGACCGCCGCCATCTTCCTTTTATACCCGTATGTACGGGGCGGAGACTGGCGTGGGCGGGCCATTCGCCAATCCTATTGGCGTTTAGAAATTCCATTCGGAGATGATAGGTTCTCAAGATCAAACCCCAGTCGTCTCTCAACACAACGTCGAGAGACCGACTGAAGGGGAACATATATTACAGTATTTCTCACATTGCTTCAGTTTGTTTCGGTTGTATTATTATTGCATTATATCTCTTTTTAATCTATCGTTTCTTTGAATAAATTAATCTTTTGTCTATACTTCATTTCGCACTGTCTGCATATATTTGAAAACTCCGACCTGCAAAACAAATTCTGTGTATGTGTTAACTTTCTTTTTATAGGTACAGTTTGTAGATATTTCTGCTAAAGGGTGCAAGATCAAAACAACAACAATCGCGTAGCTTGATGACGCTGTGTAGAAGCGTGGAATGATGGGAACCACTGATACATCAATCTGACAGGAACAAGAAATCATATAAGATTATTTTAGAGGTAAAGTAATAAAGTTTTATAAATGTTGCGTTTGATGAAATCATTTTATTTCATTATAATGAACTAGACCCAAGTAATGTAAGGTTTTAAACTAAATTGTTAGTCATAGATGTTACAGTAATTGTCCAATTCGATGGTGTGATAACATTTCTAAGTTTTAAGTGTACAAATCAATCCATAATAAAAGGTATTTTGAATGTCCCACATCATTTTCAATAATGCTAGACGGACCGACGGTTCAAACTACTTCCACATATGTCTACGACAGTGTCACACGGTTGCCACGTCAGTAAAGGCGGTAACAAAGCGTAATGCGGATATGACGCCATTGAAAGGCGACTAAACGGCCCGGTCAACTGTTTAGAATTGCGATTTTCACAATATTTAACAAGAGTTGGAAACATTTGAGATATTGTAAGTACTGAGCTGAAAAAAATATATAACTTTGACCTTGTGATTTTTCGATATTTTACTGCAAAATTCTTACAAACTGTACCTTTAAGCTATTTCTGATTATGAGAAATTGTTTATGTTACCCGGGCAGGATCTGAACCGTGTGCTTAACACAGAACTGTCACGATAATTTTCCAATAAACTCTTAGAAAATAGAGTGTTTTACTGTGTATTGTCTAAAAGCCACCACATTATGGGGTTCGGTCATTATTGCTTCCAGCTATATTGATGTGATTATATCTGCTCTTCATCACATGCTCAAATTTGAAGTTTTGAAGTATTTTTTCATATTCAATTTCCCTATTTGTGCAAGACTGTCAATTTCTACCAATGACAAGACGTATACTGAAGACAACATATTATGTGCTCTGCGGCACCTCCTTTGTTTATTTAGCAAGTGTTATTTACATATTTTCTTGTCTTGTTTGAGTAAGACTTATGATAGGAGGTCCTAAAGAGTAGATGTAGTGTAGTTATACTGTTTTTTCAACACCTCAATTAATTTGTTCTTTCTCATACCGTGTGAATAATGGGACGTCATATTGATAGTAAATATAGAAATATGATAATAACATGTGCTTTAGTCAATATAGCGAAGAGACGTATTAATGTTTAGTATTCTGCTCTGTTTGTATTTTAAAGAATTTCAGTTTTAAGTGGTTGCTATTGTGCTGAAGAGTAGAACATTTCCTTAAGAGTGTGGACAAGCCGACAGAGACTGTTGTAAAGATGGGTCTTGGTCCAATTTGAAATGAACTCTGGGCGGTTCGATTGAAATAACCAAGTCTAAAACAGGAAGCTATAACAATATACAACCCGAAAATCAAGTGATTTGAATGTTATTCTGTTGGATTCGGTTTTACCCGTTATTGTTAATTTGGATCATAATCAGCCTTTTTTTCACCTGGATTAATTTGACATTGTACTTTATTCTTGTGGCATCATTTTTCTTCTGGTGAACTGTTAGAGCTAAGCGAATCAGCACTTTTTTATTTATTTTTTAGCCCGGACCAAAAAAAACTAAAGAACCGAACTACAAATATGAACGCACCTTAAATTGAGAATAGATTTGTTGGACAACATCAGTTAGTTTATATTGATTTTTAGGTTTGTTTTATTTATGTAGGTGGAGTTCCACAGCCTAATGGTAGCAAATTTCAGTTCGAAATGCAATACGCAAAATGGCAATGCATTTATTTATTTAAACAAACATTAGGTGCAAAATGAAAAATCAATAGTATCATTAAAATTGGTCAGTTCCTACATGCGTTTTAATGATATATCCAGCTGCAGGCCACATGTTTCAGGTCAAATGATCCAGACCACCAGTCTCAGGCCAGAAATGAAGGTGAACTACGCATATCGTGCTACCAACAGTTACCTTGTTATCTTGGCTGAGATTTTTGTGACTTTTATGTACAATTTCTGAAAACGCTAGAAAATGCGTGACCTACATTTATATAGTTATTTGCATAGTGCTTTCTATTTACCAGATATAAAATTTACTTAATGTTCATAATATCTATATATTTAATATCTGTTCATTTTGAAACAATCAATTAGGCACAAAGTATAGACTTTAAATATAAGATATACTTTATTTTTCTGAATTCAAAATATTATTTACTTGATGTTCAATTAATATCAATATAATATCAATATATGTTCAGACTGTAAATAACACTTAGGGACAATTATTAGACTTTTAAAGAGTAAGTAACATATGATTTTTAAGGTCTTACTTTAGTTTATGGAGTGTTCAACAACATGTTTATGTATATTCAGTGTGTTAAAACACTATAATGTTGTAATAAGAGGCTTATTATGTTTTTACCTTATTTCTTGACTGACACTCAAATGATTTGTTCCTCGATTCATCCATCTAATCCCCTCCAATCTGCTAGCCTAGTATCATGTGATTTGTCAGATGGTGTAGTACATTTATATTTAGTCATTTAGCAGACGCTTTTATCCAAAGCGACAAGTTGGGTAAACAATGGAAGCAATTGTGTCAAAAATTAGAACAACAAAAAGCTTAAGAGCAATAAAAACATTTCACCAAAGTCTGTTGTGATTGGTCAAACATATTCAGCATGTGCCCCAAAGGAACGCATATCATCATTACAGGACTCCGCTGTGATTGGTCAAACGTGTTCATCATGTTTCGCAAAACCTCTAAATGTATTTAAAGTTTCAATTACAAACATGAAATTCATACTTAATTATTGCTAAAAATCTATTGCTTATATGTGATTTTTTCCTGAAAACAAATTCTATCAAGAGACTAAAGCTGCTTTTGACAATATCATTCATTGAGAACATACACAATGAAAGCAAAAAGAGTTTTCTCTGCAAATTTGTTTATGAAACGAACTGAATATTTCATTAGCATTAACTGATCCATTCCATTTTTTATACTGCGCCTAACCTTAAATGTCCAAAAATGAGCTTTTAAAATATGAATAAAAATACATTAGAAAAACATCATGACAAACTCTTATAACAGTACAGTAGTCACTAAGCTACATGGAATCAATCCATAAATGGAACTCTGCTTTGATCTGAAATCAAAAAAGAAATATAAACCAAGAACAGTCAAACAAAATTATATTATACTAACCACAATAATGTATTTGTCAAATAACACCAGAAACTAACTTTAACCAGTTTTTATTCCCTCAGAATGTCTGAAAAGTGCAGGCCACCACACCTTGAAGTCCTTAACAATGGGCTCCTGGTTCACTTCCTCTTGCAATTTTTTTTTTTTTACGTTTTACGAAAAATATACAGCATTAATAATTCATATTATCTATTATTACCTATTAGTTCTGTTTTGTAGGAATTATTACCATATACGCAAAATGTATTGTAATCAATAAACAATCAATAGCTCCAGGTCCTAAGGGGAAAAACAGTTGCATTCTTTTTAAGAGGACGAAATAGGTTTGTTATAGGTCATATATTTTTTCTATTCTAAACAAGTAAGATTTTTTCCTAAGGATGAAGCAAAACACCTCAATATTGTTATCAATACTGGTCCTCGCCTTCAGAGATTTGCTCGATTTAAATCGCAAGAGATATCATGCAAGAATGCATGCAGAGTGCAAGGTCAAAATAAGCTAGCGTTAAGCACATGTGTTTACTTAGAACCTGTAGACGTTAGTGATGGCCGGTTCGCGAACGAATCGTTCTTCTGAGCCGGTTCGTTTCAGTGAACCTGTCGATCCGGTTCACCGAATCGGACTGAACCGTTCTAAACGTTCCACATCTCCACTAAGCAATTAATGACAAATTACTTAAATTACTCATTTGCTGGAGTGTCTGACAGTCACTCAAAGTGACTCAAAATAAACCATTTTATTATTCAGTTAGTCACAGTACTGAATTGACTGAAGAGGGAACTTAAGAGCACGAGCAGCTGATACTGGGCTGTATATACTGAACCGAGAGCTGTTTCCTTCGGACTCTTTCGATTGAGAACTGATGAGCTGGATGGTAACTGAGCATGCGTGATTCACCATGAGGTCAGGCATGTACCGGCAATTGGGACTACCGGGAGATTCCCGGTGGGCCGCAAGGTGTTTGTGACGATGAGTCACGCTGTTTTTTTAATCGTAATTATATGCGTAGTTAGTATATTGTTCTAGCAGTCCACTTCTGAGCTTCTGTCTCACTGCCGTTGAAGCTCATGCGACTACTAGCTGTCTGACACACGTGACCAACATTGGTCATTCAGAATTAAGAAACAGACCTGCTGGCTACAGAGCGGCGGATACGTAACTGCATCATTTACTTTTACGACGTCCTGCAATGACAGTAAACATCTTAAAGCTCAAAATCTCTAAATGTAAAGGAGGAACCGAGAAGTTAAGAGTGAAGAAACGACAAGCACTCGAAGCACAGGCCACCAAGTGTGTGAAAATCAATGATTTTTTGCTGGAAGAGGAGCAAAAGACCCCAGTGAAGATGTCAGGACGGGTCTGACTGTGTTGAGGTGAGACTGACATGCACGTTCTGCATTGTTTGGTTTCAAAATTGCAGCGATCATAAGCCACCACTGTGATAAATAGGCATGACTGTTAAAACTAAAATAAAGCTTAAATCAAAAAAATTTGATTAAAAAAAATCAATAAAATTTAAACTTTAACTCTTTGTTAAAAAAGAAAGAATAAATCACACAATGATCTTAATCACTGTTTTACTTTATTGTAGATCAGTGGTCAACGTGTAAATTAATATAAATAATAATGACAACAACAATAAATTTATTTCAAATGACATTATGATCTTAAAAACCTGTTCAAGATCCCCTAAGTGAAGTCAGTTCTTTTTCTAACTTCACTCTGTGTTTCACTATGGGAATCCCGCCGTGCCGGCTTGCATGAAGGAAATGTCCCGTTATTGGGATAGCCCTTTTAAGAGCAAGCTCCCCACCATAGGGAATTCCATGGTGGAGGTTCAGGGGATGAGGTAGCTGGGGTTGGCAGGACCCCCAGTGTAGAGTCTTCAGTGGCTTTTCACCTCCATCTGAATTGGCGAGGTGGCGTTCTGCCTCCTCGCAGATTTCGCTGTCGCAAACTATGGATCGGGTAATCGCATCGATTTATCAAAGAACGTATAATTATGCGGGGCAGTCAATATGCTCGCTGAAAGCTGTAAATTTACTGTCGGCGTATCAAGCAGAGACTTTTGAGGAGATGGAACGTCAGTTGGATTCGGGCGCACCGAACCCTGTACTGTGGGACGAGATTTGCTTGGTGAATGATTTAATTCTGCACTTTTCCCGTGGCACGGTCCAGGGCTGCGGCCGCGTGATGGGATTGGCTGTGTCAGAGAGCATTATGGCTGTTTGAGAGAGCGTTATGGCTGAACCTGTCGGGCTTGGGCGATGCGCAAAAAACGGAGGTGATGCTTGCAGCTTACGGCCCTACGAAGGGGTTGTTTGGTCCATTGTTAAGAACGCTCTTATATGTACTTTTTTTGCAATGTATAGTTGCGTTTGTGTGTCTGTACTCTGTTTCAGATTTGGGAATCTATTGGCTGATCCGCCTGTCAATCTGCGGGCGTGGGGTTCTGACGTCAGAGATCACTCCACCAATTGCCAGTTACAGAGCGGCTTACGAGGGGTTGACACTCCGCCCACCTAGAGAAGAAAGTGGAAAACTGCCCTATTGTGTTCAGTTCGGTAAGGGCCAGTTTGAGTTGTTCTCCTCGAGCTCAGAAAGACGAGGGAGCTAAGTGTTGTGTTCAGTGTCACCAAGCATTCACGATATTTTCTTGAATGCTTTTATATGCAGGGGATTTAAGAATTAAGAATGCTTTTTCGCATTCAGGCAAAATGCTCCCCGAATTCAGAGAACATAAGAATAAACATTCCACTATCGCAAACAGCCGAGGGCGATATGTCCCAAACACAAAAAAGATTCTCTAAAGTCCAAATGCATTAAAAGCGCTCCCCTTGTCTCACCACTGGGGGGAGTGCTCACTCCTTCGCCAGCGGAGCTCTTCTCTCGGCCCGCATAACAGACTGGCGCGCATGCGCAGTTCCTTTGTGGGTCTTGGCAACGATTTCACGGGGATACAGGCTTTAATTTGCAATGAAACCACCTTGGTTCAATGGGGTTTTGATGTCAGTAGCACAGGGGGAATCGGTCGAAATGGAAACTCTGTTAAATGAACGAGTAATCAGAGTAGTGCCCGAGGAGGAGAGCCGTCAGGGTTTTTATTCACGCTATTTTGTTATCCCAAAGAAAGGAGAAACAGCGCTCTGTCCTATTCTGGACCTTGGTGTGTTAAACAAGCACTTGAGAAAGTATTCATTCAGAATGTTGACACACAAAGTGCTCTGTCGATCGATTCGTCCAAACGATTGGTTTGTGAAAGTCGATCTGACAGATGCTTATTTTCACATAGATATTTACCCCTCTCACAGAAAATTCCTCAGATGTGCACACCAAGGCACAGCATACGAATTTCAAACTATTCCATTCGGACTGTCTTTAGCCCAAAGGGTTTTTACCAAGTGTGTAGAAGCAACTCTGTTCCCTTTCAGGGATAAGGGAATAAGAATATTGTCTTACATAGACATTATCTCATATGCTCTCTCGTTGAGAGAGCAAGCAGTGAAAGATTGTATTAAATAACCTCAGCAATTTAGGGTTCAAGATCAACATGATAAAGAGCCGACTGGAGCCTTTTTAGCAGACAGATTATCTGGGGCTCAACGTAGATTCCCTCTCGTACCAAGTAACATTGACAGAGGAGAGGATCTTGTCTTTCACACAATGCCTCGACCGTTTTCAGATGGGGAAAGTGGTACCGTATAGACTATGCTTACGATTGCTGGGGCTTATGGCCTCAGTGATCTGTGTAGTGGAATTGGGGCTGCTCAAAATGAGACATTTTCAGCTCTGGATCGCGCGTTTGCGTCAGTGCTCTCTGCGGCATCTGGGCCGGCCTGTGAGGATCCCTCATGCGTGCATCAGAGCAATCAGGCACAGGAAAAGCCCTGTGACGTTCAGGACGGGGATTCCCTTAGGGGCGGTGTTATCGAGAGTGGCAACGGACGCATTATAGGGTGGGGAGCGAATTTAATGGGCAGGTCGGTGAACGGCTTGTGGCCTCCGAAGCTGACTCACAAACATATACATTATTTGGAGTTGATGGCAGTATGGTTAGCACTGAAACATTTTCTGGGCTTCATCAAAAGCCAGCATGTTCTGGTAAAGAAAGACAATACCACAGTGGTGGCTTACATCAATCAACAAGGAGGCACACGCTCTCTTCAGTTGGATCAGTTGGCAGAGCAGCTGATTGTTTGGGCCGATACAAGGCTTTTATCCCTCAGAGTTACTCACGTTCCGGGAATTATAAACATGGGAGCGGACTTGCTGTCCAGGGGAAATCCATTATACGGGGAGTGGAAACTTCACCCCCAGGTGGTGTCTCAAATATGGCAGAGATGCGGTCAGGCTGCCGTAGATCTCTTCGCCTCACAAGAAATGCTCAATGCCTCAAACGCTAAAGGATGGAAATGGACTGCTAGGTGTTGATGCATTAGCCCACCCATGGCCAGACATACTTCTGTATGCTTTCCCTCCTCTATGTCTAATTTCCCCCACTCTATCCAGGGTGAGGGAGCAGGGTCTATCGTTAATACGGTGGAGATGGTGGTCTAGTGGGTTAAACCACTGAACTGGTAAATCAAAAGGTTGCTGGTTCGATCCCAGCAGCCACCACCAGTGTGTCCTTGAGCAAGACACTTTACTCTACGTTGCTCCAGGGGGATTGTCCCTGTAATAAGTGCACTGTAAGTCGCTTTGGATAAAAGCGTCTGCTAAATGTAAATGTAATACTGATCGCTGGCTGTCCAAACCTTGGGTGGCAGAGATAATTCAATTGCACTATTCAGAGTGCCAGAGCCCCCCCTCTACGGGTCCTCCCTTTCTTTGAGGATCTCCATGGCGAGCTATCTCACCCATGGCAGAAACCTCATTCCTCCCGTGTTTTGTTCCTTCAACGTCAATTTACTCAACCATAGTTGGTGCGAAGACATGGTGATACATGGCGATGCCCATGGTGGAAGACACGCTGGCTGGCTAGCTATCTCTCCCCTGGGACGTCATCATCCCTGAAAAAGCCTTCTCTTCCCACCAAGTCTTGCAGAGTCACATCTGGGCTGGTGGAAAATGCAACACTGTAGGTGTGCCCAGACGTCTTTTCAGACAAAGTTGGAACCTGATGATGCGTCCGCATTCACGTGTATTTATAACCTGCAGGTTCTGGTGTAATTAGACACTTAACCTGGCAAGGTTATTTAAAGCCAAAATAATTTTTGCCGTGTTTGATACACGTGCTTCACAACCGGTCGTACAAAGACTGTTCTCCCATAGCGTTTGAAACGCAGCATTTCGTTCCCGCTTTTTCAGGGAACAGGGTTACAGCCTGGGTTACGTATTTTATCACATTTGTAATTTTGAAGGCAGTATTAAACCACTTTTATGTTCCTCCTCTGTATGTTTCCTGTAATCGACCTTTATTTGGTTTTCTGAAAACTGACTTTGCCTTGAATCTGTTTTATTTGCAACAGTTGCTGATGTAGTCATATTAATGGAGGCTCTTTTAATTCTAGAAACTACTACATTGGTCAAAATTGAGGGAAAAAAATGTGTAATGCTATCCAGTACACTACACTATGAATGATAATTAATTTGCAGCAGAGGATGAAGGTCTAGTTTGCATGTTCTCCCCGTGCCTCGGGGGTTTCCTCCGGGTACTCCGGTTTCCTCCCCTGGTCCAAAGACATGCATGGTAGGTTGATTGGCATCTCTGGAAAAATTGTCTGTAGGGTGTGAGTGTGTGAGTGAATGAGTGTGTGTGTGTGCCCTGCGATGGGTTGGCACTCCATCCAGGGTGTATCCTGCCTTGATGCCCGATGACTCCTGAGATAGGCGCAGGCTCCCCGTGACCCGAGGTAGTTCGGATAAGCGGTAGAAAATGGATGGATGGATGGATGAAGGTCTGCTGGGACAGAGGTAGAGGTTTAAAATGTTAGGCCGAGTCAAACATTATACCCTTTATATATCCCTTTCAAATACACAAACATTTAGTTTCTTTTGACCTTGTTTGCTAAAAGGTCATGGTTTTCCAAATGTTAAAAGAGGTGGAAACGGCCTATCCTGAAAGTCTAATTGTAATTTAGAGAAAGGCCTTTCAATATTAAACTGTAGGAGGCTGAGGATCAGAAAGACATTTTAAGTTATACTGAAGTCAAATTTTTTAGGTATTTTTTATGTAAATTGATATCAAATTATAATAAGAATTTAAATATGTGAACAATATGCCATTTGTGATCCCATTGGGGGTCCCCTAATTAAGCCTTGGAAACCTGCCAGCCTGGAATCAAACTTGCAACCTTTGCGTTTTAAATCTGGCTCTCTAATGTTTAGGCCACAACTATCTTTGACCCAATGCGTCAAATATTGCCCAATAAGTGGACAAGAGTACTAATATGCAATTGAGTTAAAATACTTCACTGTTAACATCCATTAACTGTTGGAAATTGTAAGGTGTGTATATTTATCCAGTGATATTTGGAGATGTTTTAATAAACCTAATTCAAAGTATATACAGTATTATATATAAATACATAAAGTTAAACAATAACAGCTTACACTATTTTTTTAAAGATTATTTCATTTTAAAAGGTTTAATAATAAAGTTAATAAAACAAAAAGTTGTGAATGCTGAATTGCGATGGGTGAGATTGGAAATGTAATTGTAATATTGCTGTAAATTTATTATATATTTTACATAATCTGTGCTTTCATGCCCACTTGACGCTCATCAAAAGTACACCGATGCGCGGACAACCTGTGAGAATCTGGATTTCGTCTGTGTCCTCGACAATATTTCGGCTGTGTCTAATACAATATTCATCTATCATATGCATTCATTTGTTTTATTATTAGCATATTACTTATTCCTTACTGTCCTGTTGTTTAACCTCGTTGAAAGTTGTATCATGTCTTATGCTGTCTTATGCTGATATGAGTATCCGTTGGTCTCCATCTCAAGGTTCCTAATGATGTCAAGGGACAATTGTTTTGATACTGTAATGTTGAGTGTATAAAGACACATATCGAATACATACTTTGTGATATCTTATCTGATTCTTCTCAGGGGAAGTAAGAATAAACAGAAGGTCTGGTGATTTTCCATTCTGGTGATTTTCCATGACCAATGTTACCTCCTGTTTCAAGCATATAAATATTAGTCCTTAATACATTAAACTTGGGACTCTGATTGAATTGCACTTCTGTGTCTGTGTCATTCTTGGTCTCCAGGATCCTGAAACTCTGTGTGTTCCGTCGACCAGACTCTTCAACCTTAGAATAATACTTAGACAAGAGGACAAAAGAAATATTATTCTTACACAACCCCTAAAGCTTAGTAACATTTCCTTAAAATTAAGTAACCCTGGGACATAACCTTCTCCGGAGCAGGTTATCTTCAGAGAGTGAGTTGCTATGGTTACTTTCATACCCTGAAAGTTTTCTCCAAGAATAAAACCAGAGCTTGTGTTGTTTGAAGTACAATACAAAGAATAAACATTTACATAATGTAGCTGGGTATTTGCCTTTCTGTTGTTGATTATTAGGGATGAAACTCAAAATTGAAATTGCAACTACGCACATATGGTTTATGTCATAAGGTTTGAGATCATCACTCTTTTTTTACCTGTAACACAGCTACTAGCAATATAAAATCCATTTATAAACATCGTTTCTGTTGAAGTGCGCCCCAAATGGGGTTAAGGGGAGGTGATAGGAAGGTTCAGAAGACACTGATTATAATCCCCCAAACTGTTTTATTGAGGGCAAAATTGAGATGAAACATGTAGGTATAAAGTACAAAAAATAAAAAAATGAAATCTAGACGAAGTCTGCGAGGAACCTGGTGTTGATGTTTGATGACCAGCTGAAATTCACCTCCCACATCGCACCAACCTCTCAAACTTCTCGTTGGAGCATGCCACTCAGCTGTTAGTCTGAGCTCTGGTCATATCAAGACTGGACTACTGCTATTCTCTACTGGCCGGCCTTCCAACCAATGCAGTCAAGCCCTTGAAAATGATCCAGAATGCAGCCGCACGTCTAATTGTAAATCAGCCTATGTAACAACCCTCCTGATTTTCCTTAACTGGCTACTAGTTGCCGCCCCCATCAAGTTTAAACCGCTAACACTGGCCTTCAGAGCGATAACAGCAAATTTGCCCATTTACCTTAACTCAATGCTTCAGGTGTAAATCCCCTCCCATCATCTTCAGTCTAAAAATGAGCGACGCCTGGCTGTTCCATCAAAGCGAGGCATCAAATCGCTTTAGAAAACCTTTACTCATTCGGTTCCCCTTTGGTTGAATGAACTGCCAGCCTCCACCGAACTGCAGCATCCTTCACAATGTTCAAAAAACAGCTCAAAACATCTGCATTTACATTACATTTACATTTAGGCATTTGGCAGACGCTTTTATCCAAGCGACTTACATTGCTTTATCCTATACATTTTACATAGGTATTTGCAATCCCCTGAGATTGAACCCACAACCTTGCGTTGTAAACGCAATGCTCTTACCACTGAGCTACAGGAAAGCAGGAAAATATTTATTTGACTTAACCAATAATTGTCTGTGTCTTGTGTCTAATAAAAAATGTGTTCATACTATCCCTTGCTTACTCCAGCTTTAACCCTCCTAGTAGCATGACCATGTAAAATAACAGTACAGTTTACGTACGTTTTTATACAACGTTAGTTGCGCAATTTTATGATTTACAATTATAAGGACAGGCGGGTCTGCGCAAACTGCGCGTCCTCTTTATACAGCACAACCTACAGTTATAAAGTCAGGCTTGTCTGATCTGTACAGAGTGATGTTTTATGCCTGTTGTCTTGTTCGTATTTGAAGAGCTCTTTTCCAAAACCCTATGAATCCATTTGAATAGTTTTCATGAAAATGACATTTTTTTACCTAGGCCCATACATTTTGTTAATATTCAATTTATCCTGTTAAAATGGTCTTTTGGCTCAGTCTGAACATGTTAAATTGTTGATTGTTAAATGTAACAACAATATTGTCGATTATAAATTCAAAGTTTATTTAAATTTTTTTCAAAATGCTACAAATTTTTAAAAAAGATGTTGGTTTATTTTTTTTTTAAAACAAACAAACAAGAGAACATGCAACACATGACATCAGGGACTCATACTATAAATTAATATAAATCAAATAAATACATGAAAAAATAACAGCCAAATAAAATAAATAGTGACAAACTAAATAGTAAAATAAAATAAATATTTTCAATTTCATGTTTCAATATTTTCCACCACATACAACAAATTTAAAAATAACACGCATACAAATACCACTAACGAGCCAATTCTGATTGGTCGAGAATAGATATTGCAATTAGGCTAAAAACAGGTTTGGAACTTACAGCGTTTTGGAAATAAACTGCATCTTGCAGAACATTTTAAATAAGGAAATATAGCGATTTGGCATGAAACATTGATGGAGCAGTGGATAGGTTTAGTACACAGCAAAATGGCATGACAAACTCATTTTTTTTCACTAAATTTGGCGTTTAATGCGTTTTGGAAAAAAGCTTTTCATTTGTTCACAACGCGCAGCCAGCAGCACAGAGCAGCAAGAGTCATGTGACAAAAGTGAAACATATGTTGGAATAACAATGCCAGCTCAACATCATCATGTCTATCAGCCATCGGCAATGTACGATGGCATCGTCTATCGGCCCAACCCGAAGAGAGAGAAAGAGGGAGAAGGAAAAACTGTGTGCAATACAACATGAACACAGTTAAACACACAAGGGCCCAAGGGCGCAAAAGTACCAACGTTATATATGTAGTTTGTATAACTTTTAAAAGTTTTATCCGCGTTGTCTATTGGCTCTCCATGTAGTGCGAATAACAGGCACAAAAGCAATTGCACTTCATATGTTGTTTTAATGATGACTGAGGTTCCGTTAGTGCAGAAGAGATTCACACCAGGAGGCCGGTCGTTATACAGAACCAAAAGAAAACCTCTTAAAACATCTGCTATTATTATTTGCAAAGACGAACTTTTGACCGTTTTGTTGGTAGGTTGAATGGGTTTCTGTTTTCTGCCGGTCGCTGCACAGATAGACCAAGAGAAAGACCTCATGCTCGCAGGGCTTTACCGGTGTTCGAATTGTCCTGCCCTGCGGTAGGAAAATCTGACAGGGTAGGACAATTCGAACACAGGTACAGACCTGCGAGTGTGAGGTTTTGCTTAAAACATCATTTAATCTAAAGCACGTCAACAAAATAAACTGGTCGGATGATTTTTCAATGAAAAATAAACAGTCAGATAGTCCTACAATCTTAAAATAAACACAAAAAAACCTGTCAGATTATTCTACCAGCATAAAAGAAACATGTAGGATTAATTTACAACGTAACCCCCAATCAAATTGTACTAAATGTATTAAATAATATGTAGAATGATTTAACAACGAAAAAACACTATCATATTATCGTAGCAGTATAAAATAAACATGAAGGATGATTATACAGCGTGATGTTGATATGCGCATGCCTGGCATGATAATATGAAAGGAAGGATGAAATTTCAGGAAACCTACAACATTTTTCTACTGCATAAAAGCTATGGTTTATCTGATAAAATAAGTCACTGCAAAACTGGTTTGTGCGTGTGGCGCTCATGTGTGTGTGTGTGTGTGTGTGTGTGCATGTTCCTGTGTGCGTGTTTGTTTGGCTATTGACGTGTCCATCCCGGTCTATACAGGCTGCACGAAGTCAAACACACCCGATATTATTTTATATCGCAATGGTTTTAAAGTCGTTTTTTTAAACACATCCCCCAGCCCTAGTTTAAATATTCTGAAGAGGGTATAGAAGGCTTAAAACAGACACCTTAATGTGGATTTTGGATATTTCCGTTCCATTAGAGCAAAAGAAGACATGAAGGCAAAATAGACCAACATCTCAAAAGATTCTCTATGGGGTTCAGGTCAGGTGGGTTTGCTGGCCAATCAAGCAAAGTACCACCGTGGTCATTGAACCAGCTTTCGGTACCTTTGGCTGTGTGGGCAGGTGCCACAGAAGTCCACAGTCAACGCAGCCATCTTCCAGGAAATTTTAGAGCACTTCATGCTTCCTTCTGCTGACAAGCTTCATGGAGATGCTGATTTTATTTTCCAGCAGGACTGGGCACCTGCCCACTCTGCCAAAGGTACCAAAAGCTGGTTCAATGACCATGGTGGTACTTTGCTTGATTGCCAGCAAACCTGCCTGACCTGAATCCCACAGAGAATCTAGTGGGCATTGTCAAGAGACACCAGACCCAACAATGCAGATGACCCGAAGGCAGGTATCAAAGCAACCTGGACTTCCATTACACCTGAGCAGTGCCACAGGCTGATTGCCTCCACGCCACATCACATTGATGCAAAAGGAGGCCCGACCAAATAATGAGTGCATAGAAATGAACATACTTTAAAATATCATTTTTTATTGATCTTAGGTAAATTTCCGGAGACACTGAATTTTGGGTTTTCATTATCTGTAAGCCAAAATAATAAAATTCAAGGAACAAAGGCTTGAAATATTTCATTCTATGTGTAATGAATCTATAATATATGGGTTTTACTTTCTGAGATGAGTGACAATGAGTCACGATATTCTAATTTTCAAGATGTACCTGAATACTTGAATATTTAGCATAGAAATCATAGACATTGAGGTTTAGTTTCCTTTGTTGATGCCCTGTTCTTGTGATCAGGAACAAAATCAAATTAATGAATTATTAAGAAGACAATGGTCTCTATGTGAACTGATTATTTCGTAGACATTTTAGACAATTGGGTGAGCGTTTTAAAAAGAGGGATTTAAAAAAGTTGTTTCAATATATGTAACTTTTTTTGAGAAAAAATAAAAACAAATATGAGAAGTGCCCATTTTTCCTCTTGAGCACCTGCCCTAAAAATGTCTTTGTACGTCCCGGCTATGCAGTATATTTACTTGACACACACTTGCTGACAAATGTCAAACTTTGCATATAAGAGACCGCACGCATCAATACTTTCTTGACATTTGAGTTATGTTTGTTGTTACAGTAGAACGGACAGCAGTAGGTTGAAAAATACACAAGTAACCAGGAAATCAAATATGAAGACATACTAAAATACACAAATGGGAGGTGCTGAAAGGCATAAAAACAGCAAGAAATACAGCACCAGATTCAGGAGAGAAACACACAACAGCTGAAAAGTAAGAACAATTTACATTCTCATTCCTATTAAAATTATTCTTTTGATTTGACATAATTTCATAGGCATTGTGAATTTGTTTTTTTAACATTGTCTAAATTAGCCTTAGTTAAAGCAACACTTATCCAGGGCTTAATTTGGCGCTTATGGGAAACGTTCCTGCTGACCTGTTGCGTGCGTATATTTCATTAAAAACCTTCTAATAATTATAATGCCTTTTTTATTTTGATAATTATCAGGCTGTCAAGTTTGATATGCTGGAATATTGTGTGACTATGACTACATCATTAGATATTGCAAAGTTACCTACTTTTAGTTGTGTACACACTTTTTTATTCTGATGAAAGGGCAGGAGTCAAATTCAGGGTTACAAAAATAATAATTTAATCAAATAATAGCAGCCACAGCACTAAAGGTCAAAAAGGAGATATGAAATGTGGCTATAAAACATCTATAACAGTCCTTGACAAATTTGAACAAGTCCGTAAGAATCCAGGGAGACAGATCTTCATTTAGTCATTTAGCAGACGCTTTTATCCAAAGCGACTTACAAGTTGGGTAAACAATAGAAGCAATTGGGTCAAACATTAGGACAACAAAAAGCATAAGAGCAATAAAAACATGTTTCACTAAGCCTACTACTGTGTACAGAGACAAGTTTAGTTTATCTAAGCTTACATAAGAATGCATTTTTTTCTTTTCTTTTTATTAGATATTGTAGAAAAGATATAGAAATCAGAAATGATCAGTCAGGTGCAGACGGAAGACATGTGTTAATAGCCGATACTTAAAGATGGCGACATAATCTGCTGATCTTGTCAGTAGATGATTCCATTAGAACAACCCCGTAGGTAAACCAGTAAAAAGTTCAGTAGAAAACCCTATAGGGAGATGAGAAAGATTTGCTTGAACAATCCCATAGGGAGAGATCAGGGCCGGCTCATGCTCGGCTGCCGCTCTAGGGAAGACACAATCATCCCGCCCGCCCCCACCTCACACTCTCAATTCGGTACAATTTTTTAGGTGTATGTGAATGAATTTTTTTATTCATAAAACAGCATGTTCAAGCATGGAAGCATGCTTCATTTGATTTATTTTAATTCGTCCTATGTACAGTACAAATATTAATAATAGTTAATTAACTAATCCGTTACCGCATAAAATGGAAATGCTAATTCTATATATGTTCAGAAAATAAACCAACATTTCTGCACACAACTTAGTCAAAGTAAAGTGGATATTTAAACGTTCCTTGAGTGATACATATTTACATGTTAAATAGCTAAAGCATAGCCATCTTTCAAAAGCGTGCGCGTTTTTCAAAACACCGTAGTTGTGCAGTACAAAATTATTGAAAAGTATTTGGCCGATTTGAGCATTTTGAGGTGCAAGCAAATCTATGATTTCATTCTGAATCTCTTGGATTACCAAATTCGTCGGGGCAGCAATCTGCATGAACAGTGGACACCAAGCAGGCTGCAAAAGAGCTCTGGACGGACAAGATCACTTAGTTTAAACAATAGGACAAGACTTGACTATGACCCCACTGAAGGACATCAGGATGCAGCGCAGCCGGCACCGACAAACTTGGCCTCTGGACACTCTGCCGGCACTTGCACCCCTCAACCAGCCTCCATCACTCGCCGCTCGATGCCCCAGAGAGCCCCGACCACTACTCCTTAAGGGGAGGATTGCCTCGGCCAGGTTTGAGGTTCTTAGACCTGAGCCGGTACGACATGGGGAAGTTGAAACGACAAAAGATCAGTGCACAGCGGGCTTGGCGTGAGCTCAATCTCTTGGCTGAACAGATATATTCCAAGTTTTTGTGATCCGTCCAGACCAAGAAGGACTGTTCTGCTCCCTCCAATCTCACAGCTTACAGCTCTCGGTTGCCGATGTCATAGTTGTGTTCTGCAGGGCTTTGGCGGTTAACGGATGTCCTTCCCGTCACGAGGGGACCGCTGAGATAGCACAGCGCCGACCCCGACATCTAATGCGTTAACCTCTACAACAAATTGGATTATAGTTTCCCCAAATCGGTCCTAGAATTTGTGTCGTGCTTTCCAAGACACTGGAAAAGAAGAGTCAGTGTCAAAATAAAAAGTTATATTTATTTAATCAAGATGAGAACAAGAATAAAATTCTGTTCTTTTGTTCCTTTTAAAGAGGTTTTTATTGTACCGAGGAGCAGATTGTTTGCTTACGAGAAGACTCATTATTACTATAGGGAACACTTTATTATAACTTTCATTAATAAATCATTAACAAACAATACATAATGCTTAAAAAATCATTAGTTACTATTTATTGAAATAGCTAGAAACGTAAGATAATGTGTTTGTAAATGTTTACTAATAAACTTTAACATAGCCTAATGATTAACAGATCATTATTTAATGTAATTTAAAATTATTACAAATGTAATTAAACTTTTAGTCCATTTGATAATACACATCTTGAAAAACTACAAAAGATTTTAATAAATGTTATACCTACAACAATTGAAAGCTTTTGAAGTTGTACAACACTTTTTCTTTTATCGAGCATGATATGGCTAAGGTTAGGGACAGGTTTAGTGGTATGTGTAGGTTTAAGGGTTGGTTAAGGGGTCAACAGTGTACAGGGGTCAATTTAATGACACGATTTGATTACTGTTGGATTATAGATAATTGCTGTTTTCTATTGTTCACTTTAAATATTTATACATTTTCTCTGGTTGCTGTACGATTCAAGGAATATTCTTTTAAGTTGTAAACAATTGTATGCTCATGTAAATATTGAGGCAAAACATACATTGCACACAAATTTCAATGAGTGTTTGTCTTTAGCAAGCATTAAATGTAACTAACCACCCTTTACACACACATTGTTAAAGCCTAATGCCCATAAAGGAACTAAATGATCAGTAAACATTTATAAACAATCACAAAAATGAAGAAAAGTCAACTTTAGATTGGGTACTGCAAAAACATGAACACATTATTAATAAAAATAAAAATTTAAAGATGTGAAAAAAGGGTAAATTCAGGTCATTTGGGACAATATTGACAGTCAAGATGACTACTCATAAAGTTACTAATGATTAGTAAATGTAAAAATTTACAATTTATCAATAGGTTCCACTTTAGATTGAGAACTGTAAAAACGTGAACTAAATGATTTGCTAAAATGACAAAATAGAAGATATCTACACAACAAACAAAGAACAAATGTATGAAGAGTTTGTTAAAAAACATGATATTTGAATTTGAATATTCAAATATCATGTTTTTTATTATGTTATCATTTTTTTGTTGTGTGTTATTGAATTAGTTATTATGACTCAAATCAAAACAATATGGGAATGCACAATAAAAAAAAACATTATTTAAAAAAGTTATTTCATTTTTTGAACCAAACTCTTTATATGACATTTACGGACGGTGATTAAGAATTAATGAATTATATGTTAAATTAATCGTTTTTTGAAGTACTTCAGTATTTAACAACATTTGTAAATGAAAACGTTTTTCAGTACATATAAAGTATATAAAATAAACGTTTAATCATTGTATAATTTCCGTTAAAATCTTTTGTAGATTTTTAAAAGTGCATTATCACATGACTTTAGAGTTTAATGACATTAGTATGGATTTCAATTTACATGAAATACTGATCTTTTAATCGTTAGATAATGCTTAAAACTACATTTGTAAACACTAAAGCAACTAAAACAAATTAAAGTAGGATTGGTCGTCTCTTTGTGGAGGTATTTCTTTACGTGAGTTGTGATTCGTCACTGCTCAACTGGGCGGATTAGTCCGATTTTTTTTGGGTCGTGGCCTGTGACAGTGCAGCGGTGAGAATCTTCACTGAAACGTTACTTTAATAGCGCATAAAAAACTCAGATAACATGACAGAGGATAAAATACGAAATAAATAAGAACATAAACAGACACAAATAGTGCAAATGGAGGCTGCGGAAGTGTTTTGATATTATTTCAGGTGCTGGGTCATTTTGTTATTTCTCATGGAAACTACTGTAACGCGAACCGGACAGAAGATCCTCCACACGGGTCTCAGATGCTAACAGGCACTGTCATAAATCATTATACACCGTACAACTATATATACTATATGCTTAGCCTTGCCATCATATCCGTGATATAAGTCCGTAAATTTGACTAAAATCACAGGTTTCAGTTGTCCGCGCTAATTCGCGGCACATGAAATACAGATGTGGGGAGGTAACAGTTAACATTAACGAAATTTCTAAATCACCCAAATAATACTAATCCCGCCATAAATAATGCTAAACGTTGTATGAAATCTTACCCAGCAGTTGTGAGTACACATTAAAAAAACGCCTGTCACTCGCAGCATCCACACACGGGCTAGGAGCCGTATCCTCTTCGTTCTGTGTACGAATGTGACGAAATTACGTAAAGATGGAAGACACCATATAAGGACATCCAGTATAGTCGACCCTGCAGGGCAAATTACAAACCATTATTACAATCGTTCCGTGGTGAATCCAGCAAGGGTAATGACACAGTTTTAAACACAGTTCTTTCATGTACTTGCTCAATAATTGGTTTTAGCAACTTTTACTCAAAAGAACTTGCAGAATGGCGCTTTAACAAGAGCATTATCTGGTCATACTTTAGAATAGGGACCAATTCTCACCATTTACTACGTCTTTTGCCTCAATAAACTCATAATTACTGCTTATAAGGTAGTTTTTAGGTTAAGGTATTGGGTAGGATTAATGGATGTAGAATAAGGCATTCATATGTGCTATATACATGCTAATATACAATACAACCAATATGCATGTTAATAAACAAGTAGTTAATGATGAACTTGTGTACCTTATCATCTCATATTTCTACCTATGTGAACATAATTAACTAATGATCTACTAAGAATTATACAATGTTTGTTAAGGATTTATTAAGGAAAGTTATTATTAAGTGTTACCTAACTTTTAGTTGTCCAAAATGTTGCTTGGATCAGAAGGCATTACATTGGTAATGCTAGCGCTGTGATTGGCTGTTGCATAATAACATTAAGCATTTAAAAAGTAAAGATGTCGGACACAAGTGGACCAATGTACTGTGCGCTGACATGTTGGGAAGTAGCACTTCCGGCGACCCGAGTTCGAATCCCGGCTCGTGGTCCTTTCCCATTTTCCGATTCCCTCTCTCATCCCATAATTTCCTGTCCCAGTGTCCTATTCATATAAAGATGCAAATGGACAAAAAAAAGTTAAGCTGAATGTTATTTGATCTTTCGTTGACCAATGAAATGAAGTTGCACGTATGAAAGTAAATTTATTTAATTATGTGTGTTGTGTTGACACAACCAAACAGATTTATTCTCAATGAAAATATTGTGTCTAAAAAATTAAACAAGGTAACAATTTTGGGCAAAGATTAGAACCTTGCATGGGATAAAAAACGTAGAAAAAAATGTATTTGTCTCTAGTAAATAATAGGTTACGTTTAATAATAAAAAATGAAATGCAATGTCATTTTTGATTCAATTATTAAATACAAAGTAAACCCGTAAACCAAAACATAAACACAATTCTGAAAAACCCTGAATACAATTGGCTGTAACAGTTTTGACTGAAACAGTCATTTATTTATTTATTTTGTCAGTGTTCGAAGAGGAGGTATAAAATTAAAGAGGAAAAAAATTTAATGACCAAAGAATAACTAAATTATTTGAACATTTGAGATTTGCAATGTGTTTCTTCCTCAGAAATGGCTCAGGCTATATTTCAGTCTTCTTGTGATTGGTGAGTTTGTGTTTCTGGTTTTAGATCTGTTTTATAATGTCATGAAAATGTATTCTATGTGTTTTAATAAAGACTCAAACTCTCCTTCATAGCTCTATGTTCAATATCTGAATGCATTCGACTGAATTACATCTGCGACAATGGTGAGTGACAGCAAACCTTTACTTAACAAAACATTAAAAGAATTGGCTTTAAATAACCTCTGGCCCTCTCAGCTGAATCTAGTTTGTCCCGAGGTTTTTTTTCTCCATTAATCAATCATTGGAGTTTGGGTTCCTCGCCACAGCAGTGCACTGTTGACTTGCTCACCGGGAGACTGCATTTATTTATTTATTTATTAATTAGATATTATTTATTAGAATGATTTGCTTGTTCTATAAACACCATGCACTGCTGTGTTTTACCTTTTCTGTTTTTCCTGTTTGCCCCTGTAAAGCTGCTTTGGAACAATGCACATTGTTATATAAATAAACGTGAATTGAATTGAATAACCTTGGCAGGTGATGTGGCTAATTACCCATGCACCTGCAGGTTAGCTATATACATGAAGCGTTTGTGACTTCAGGTTCTTTTGTCTTCAAGGACCGCTTTGTGTGTGTGTTGTGCTTTGTTGTAGAGAAAAAGTGTTCTCTCTTAGCCAGTTTTTTTCTAAAAACGTTAGATAAAATAAAACTTTATGGCTAAGTCAGAAAAGAGATGTCTCCCTCCATGTGAGAGGCTACTCTCTGAGTTCAACTCCAATGAATTCTGGTTTGTATTGTTGTGTCAAGTTAGCTTAGTTATACATAGTTATGTCTAGTGTTGTACTTAGTCTTGTCTAGTTTAGTGTAGTTAGTCTTTGTTCATGTTTACCCTACATGCTATACCCTTATGTTGTTTTACCCCCTTGTGGGTTTTTGTTTCGTATTTTGTTAAATATATTCTTGTTAATAACCCCTTACCTGGTGTCTATGCCTGGGTCCTCAGTCCTTGTTCCCATGACAAGTTTATTATTAGTGTGTATGGTTTTAAATACGGGATTGGTTTGTCATTTGTGTTTTCATATGCTATGGGGGGGGGGGGGGGTAGAAAGATAGCCAGGGCTGGGCTGGGACTAAAAAGCGGCCTCGGACATTCTGGCCAAGAGGGCCATCCATGAGTTCAGTCCAGTCGTAATGCCTTGTTTGCAATCACATGGTTTTGATGAAGCGCAAAGAGATTTATAATGTGGCGACTGAGGCAAGGTTAGGTCCAAACGCAGTTTATTTAGAATTATCCATAAGCAGGCATAGGTAATAAAACCAGGCGAACAGGTACACGAAAAGTAAACTTCATTTTAATTTTACATACTGAATTGCCATTTTGCATATTGCGTTACAAAATGAAAATAGCAACCAATATGCTGCCATAATTTTCTACATAGGACGATAAACTAGCTAAACGCTAGCTGCTGTTAAAAGAACTAGTTCATATAAAAAATATAAAGTGAAAAACATAAACACTCATCCCCCAAAGAGGACCTTATAATAAAACAGCTAAACATGGCTTAACGTACTGAAACAATGACCACACAAAACCAAATTGCAATAAACACTATACTCTTTTACGCAAAGATTTAAAAATCACAACTATCCCCTGAAGTGCCCTTTTAACTGCTGTCTTGGTTTCCATGGAAGTTGAATGTGGTTCTCTTCTACTGACTGGCCAGAGCAAATTTAGTTTTTTTTCCCCCCTAAAAATATTCTTATTTGTGGAGATGTGCAAAACTACAATAAAATATGATACACCTGCATGTTTATAATATAGTAAAAACAGACTATCAAACAGTCTATCCTTGTCTCTACTGTAATCCGGTTTTGAAAAAAAAAGTAATATCAGCATCGATATATGTAAAAAAACAACTTAATTCGCATACTTTCATTTTAAAGTTCAGAATGAACTGATATTAACAATTGTATTTATTTACTTTCTCATGAATTTAAATGACAGCCGCTTCCACTGAGGCACACGGCGAATGTGAATCTGCATAATTTCACTTCTAAAGTTTGTTAGGGTCTGCAAGGCTTTTATTGACTTGGTGCTCTAATGCATAGCCAGGGTATATTGGTGTGTAACCGGTTGTTGCTAAGGGGTGAGAGTCGACTCACAGTTTGACGATCAGTTTTATTTTCACTTTCTACAACTTTTAATTGCATTTAACAGAGAAATTTCTTTAACATCACTATTCTTCCTTTACTACTTGTCTCCAACTTAGTTGATCCATCAGAAAAGGCTGTAGTTACCTGTGAATCACAAACTGCCTCCCTCAGCTGTGGTGAGTTCTCTGGTTTTCATATAAACAATGCATTTGCATGTCGTACAATAATTTCAAGACCATATAACACATTGAGAAAAGGTACAACACACTTGTGGGCAATGTTACTTTTTATCAACAGACCAGGGAACTATAAAAGTCCTTTCAGCCAATTATGGGCGTACAGACAGACAGACCTGCTCTACTGGAAGACCAGATAACCAGCTCACAAATGTTCAGTGCACTCAGAGTACGTCTCTAAGTGTGGTGGCCATAAGGTAAGAGCATAAACGTCACCCAAGAAATATGAGGTATGAAAATAACATAAGCAATTATTATGTTTTTATTTTTGCTGATGTTTGTATTTATTGAAACAGGTGTGATGGAAAAACGAATTGTTCCATTGTTGCGGAGAATGCAGCTTTCACGGATCCTTGTGGTGGAACTTACAAATACCTGACTGTGTCTTATAAGTGTGTTGCAACTCCACCACCATCACCAGGTGAGTTTTGTACCTAAATGATCCCTAGACCTCACAAAATCACCTGTGTAACTAAGTGATGTTGGTAATTCTTGATGAAGAGAAGCATCATCTAGTAGCTGGATCTAGTAGGAGTCACTGATCTCATCCATGGTTCACCCAGTCATCAATCCTGCGACAATCATATATTCCTGAACTGGTCACTGGGGTGTTTCAGGTGGTTGCTAAACAATGTCAGGCTCTCTAAGCTGTTTGCTAGGTGATTCTGTGGTGTTTATTTTGGCTGCTAACTTGGTGTTGCTAGGTTAGGATGTATTAGCTAGTTAGTAAGGTAACCATCTGGTTGCTAAGAAGCATTATGGTCTTTGAGCTAATTGCTTCGGCTAAGAGATGGGCTCTGTCCAAAAGATGTAAAATGCTGCCTTCGGGAGGCTGCATTCCAAAGTAGGAAGGCATCAAGGAGCGTTTGAATCCGATTTTGTTCCAATTCCTGTCTCCCGCGATACCTTTATATAATGGATTTTTCGAGGCAATGTAGATGTTTCCTCCACTGCCTTTGATGTCCAACAAATTCTACTATTGTGCAAGGGAGAGTTGAAAGTTGAGCAGGGCGCTGCTCAAACAAATGAAATTACTTTCGACAAAATAGTCAGAGAACAATATTTAAGGCATTCAAGTTTTTTTATTTTTCTGTAAAATTCGATTGCATTTTAACAAAGAAATTGGAGGTGCCCTAACTGTTACACTGTAACATCACTGCTCCTTATTTGCTACTTGTCTCCAACTTTAGTCGAACCTTCATTGGCTATAGTTACTTGTGAATCACAAACTGCCTTCCTCAGCTGTGGTGAGTTCTCTGGGATTCATTAATAGATGCATTTGCATGTCCTACAATAATTTCAAGACCATATATCACATTTAGAAAAAGTACAACACACTTGTGGGCAATGTTACTTTTATCAACAGTCCAGGGAGTTATTAAAGTCCTTTCAGCCAATTATGGGCGTACAGACAGACAGACCTGCTCTACTGGAAGACCAGATAACCAGCTCACAAATGTTCAGTGCACTCAGAGTACGTCTCTAAGTGTGGTGGCCATTAGGTAAGAGCATTAAACGTCACTGAAGAGCTATGAGGTGTGAAAATAACATAAGCAATTATTATTTTATCTTTTTGCTGATCTTTGTATTTATTGACACAGATGTGATGGAAAAACGAGTTGTTCCATTGTTGCGGAGAATGCAGCTTTCACGGATCCTTGTGGTGGAACTTACAAATACCTGACTGTGTCTTACAAGTGTGTTGCACCATCACCACCATCACCACCATCACCACGTGAGTTTTGCACCTGAATGATCCCTAGACCTTAACAAAATCACCTGTGTAACTGAGTGATGTTGGTTATCTTGATGAAGAGAAGCGTCATCTAGTAGCTGGAGTCACTTATCTCATCCATGGTTCACCAAGTCATCAATCTTGCGACAATCATATATTCCTGAAAGAATTACAGACACACAGTATAACAAACATAAAAACAATCCCCTCAAAAGCACAGACACATACAGACATCAAAATCAGCCTTCGACCCGTAACAACGCTGAAATGCTATCAATTTAAGGTAGCACAAGCTAGCATGATGTTAACAGGGTTTAATGTGATGCTAATTAGAACTAGGCATTTGTAGTTAAGGTGTTCATTAAGTCGCTAGGTGTTGTTAGAGTCTATTATGCAATT